>NC_073746.1:6415281-6421260 GCF_029784135.1 Toxorhynchites rutilus septentrionalis
GATGAAGAGGGAGAGAGATACATAGAGAAAAAAAGAAAAGAGGAATAAAGGAATACATGAAGATAAGAGAGGAGAGCTAAATTTGAAGAATCCGTACATTTTTCGTAGTTTGCCTTCCATTAACCATATGTAAATTAATCACATTAAATGGTTACTTTTTTTTACTATTTTTGATATGTAAAGACACAAAAATATATTATCAATTATGAAAAAAAAATTTCCAGGAAATGTTTGAACCGATACATTGGTGTCTACTATGCAAATGTGGTCCGCAATTACGCTTAGAGTGATCCATGCAAAAAATTCTAATTTTATGTTTTCGAAACACATTTTTTAAGAGCATAAATATGGACAGGGGAAATCAACGGTTTTAAAGTTTTGGTTGGGTGTAAGCCTTGTTATGATGAAATGGACTACTAGAAAGGGTAACTATTCTTTCGAATAATAAATCGCGCTAATTCCTGACAGCAGTACAAACAGCTTCAAGCTGTAATTTTATTTGAATGCATTATTTCATCATCAGTTCATTAATTTCTTATTTACTTACAAATTCAGTGCGAAAAAAGGATCAAACCAAATGGCAAAATGATCGTAACGAATATTATAAATTACGATTATCCTCTTGTATATTCTGTTGTTTTCATCAGCATGACAAGTATTGCTAAGCATGACGAGGCATCTCTAAACTATTGTCGTCCTGCATGGCAGGGTTGCCGATCTGCTGGTGGTGGTAACAGGTAACAGTTATTTAGAGGCGAATGAACTGAATAGTTCGAAGCCTCTTAAAAACAATAAGTGAAGTGTTCACAGTTGCTGTTGCGTATAAAAATTCTCCAATTGCACTGGACCGGAAATGGAAAGAACATCAAAAATTCAGCGAAAAACTTTCGTTATCACTTCTACGTGAGAGTAAATTTTTGACACAAAAAATGAATCACAAACCTGGTTAATACTATAACTATTTCCCATGTTGGGTAAAACTACATGGCTATGCATTCATTCGTAGGCTTCGTATCACAGGTATCACAGGATCCAACACAATTTAGATCCCTTTGTGAAGTTGTTTTCGTTCAACAACACGTTGAATCGAATAACTATCGCATGAATCAGTTTCACCTGTTGAAATCAAATGAAACAATTGCGCTAAATCCACAAAACAACATTTTTAAATACAATACATTCCAATTCCCTTGAACCTAAACAACGAATGTTTTTTTGCTTCACAGGCACAATTTATAAACAATATCATCCATCATCCCTCCTAAAGACACGTATTTCAGTTTCATCGTCTTCATGGCTCCAAATCGATACCATTCCAAGTTCATTATTCATCCTTCATCCACCTGTGGGAGCCGAGAAGGATTAGCGAAAGCAGAATTCCGCGAGTGTTACGGATTTCTTCGAATAAATAACAAACGGTGACATATTGCTCGGATGAATTTTTTCTACCGCACATCCTAGCTTTTTTTCTCATTGAAATCGGATATGTGTACATAACATTCCGACTGAGTCGGGAAAACAATGAAAATAAGACCTTTAAATAAAAATAACTTGCTGCAGACGCTGATTCGCAGTTTTGCTGGTTCAATTAGCATTCGTTTACCCCTTCTCGCAGTGGCGACGCTTATAAAACCCAAAGGAACCAAACATAAACGCTCAAGTCAGACTTCATCGAGCTCATATTTTATAACGAGTTGGATTTTCTCACGTTCATGTATAATAAGGCGTAATGTGTTCCCCTCGAAGCATCCGAATGAAAAAAAATACAAACTACGACGGTGTACCTACCGGTGTTTATTTCTCCCCGCAGCAGTAGTGTTGCTCCAATTAATTAGCACCAGTGGTGTTTTCTTTATCAATATAACATATGCTCCACTGAAAACCTCATAAAAAACTAAACCACTGCAAGTTCACCTACACATAATGACATAATGCGTGGGTAACACACTCTGCTAGAACACAGCACAGCATTCTTTTTCGCGACTTTCCAACTGAATCAATTCGAGAGAGAGAGAGATATATAACTTATTCTATTTTTTCACACGCTTGATTTCACTTCAATTTCGAATCCACCGACAACACGCATTTTCAAATTCTAGAAATTTTCATTTTCCCTATTATCTGGCCACCGAATTTTTTCGCAACATTTTTATTGTTTCAATTGCGCTTTTCCCACGACGACAATTAATTTTCCGCGTGATTTTTATTCCTCGTGTGTCGAAAAAACAACGATTAGGGATATCTTAAAATGTACAACCTCGCATAGAAGAGCCGGCATTTGCGTCAACAAACACATGAATACTGAGCAGACGGCAGCAGCTCATCACTTTCAACTCGGCCGATAGCGGCAACTTCACTTCTCGTTAACACTTGCCACCAATTTCAGCATATTTTTCTGTCTGCACTATTTGCTATAGCCGTCGAAACACTTGCACGCGCGAAAACAAAATCAAAACCAGGCTTGCTTTATGTTTGTTTTGATTTCGTTCCATTTTCTACTCGCTAAGAACGGTGCGGATATGATGCGGTTTTACGACCCCACCACTGTCTACACAACTCCGCGGCGGACAACATTCTGTCACGAGGCAAACATCAACATCAACAACAGTAGTAGCAACTGTCGAAAAATTAGGAAATGCCACCGTTTGTAAAGGCAGTCAAACAGACAGAGCACACAGTGGTCTATAGAATTCAAAACGCGCGCGCGACAATACTTAACAAACAACAACATCAACCGTTCGGTTCGAGCTCTCGACGGTAACTAATCCACCGACCGAGCTGAAGAGACGATACGATTGGACCAACACGAACTGAAGAAACTGAGAGAGCATAATTACAGCACGCGCGTGACACCACACTCGCGAAGAGAGTGCGAGAAGAAGGTATGCCGCCGTATGAGTCGGCTGGCCAGCTGATACGCGGGCGATGCGAATCTCCGGTTGTGTTGTTTAGAAACATGCCGTTGTCGGCAATAGTGATGTCTAAATTTTTCATCTATTCGATTATCGATTAATCGTTGGAGCATTTTTCAATATTCGATTCATTCGAATAATCGTCTTTCAATATTCGATTAATCGAGCGAATATGACGGTTCAGAGAAATCGCAAATATATGGAAAAAATCTTATTCCAATTCCATTTTGATAATCTATATATTATATTTTTTAACACAAATTTTATATATATATATATATATATATATATATATATATATATATATATATATATATATATATATATATATATATATATATATATATATATATATAAATCAAGACCTTCGATGGCCTTTCGGGGTTTTTAAAAAAAAATACTCGATTACGTTCCTCGACGTTTACTACTATAATGCTCTTTATTCAAATTGTTGAAGCCTTTTTATAACTTCCCTAATCTTGTTTACTAAATTGTTGAAACCTTTTTATAACTTCCCTAATCTTGTTTACTAAACTAAGCATACAACGGTCTCGCTGCGCATTCCATCGATAGTTGGGTAGTTGGCGGAATATGACACCTTGTTGACGGAATATCTGATTGTGCGTTATTCGTTGATAGTTGAACGGCTGGCTGGCTGGCTGGCCGCGTTGCTGACGGGATGTTTATTCGTGGGAGGTTTGATGCTGCTGATGAAGCGAGATACACGCTTGGGGCGGTTGGCGTTTGTTTCCAAGTTGGGTTTGCAGTTTCGTCGTTAACTACTCCATCCCCAAGAGAAGCACGTCCCGTGCGTCTTATAAAAAATGTTGCTATCGCGTTGCGTCTTCTGTAGATTGTAACAAGGATGATTATCATGGTTAAGGCAAACATTGCTCCAATCGATGAAAAATTGTGTATTTTCAGCGGATCCAAATGCTTTCTGTTTTCAATGTGCATTTCATGTAAGTATGAAGTGTTGTAGTATTTTTCTAATGAGGTTTCTTCTATTTGATTTATTTCGAGAGGTGAAATAATCGGGTGGTTGAAGTGCAATTCTAGATTTTCGAATAGCCTGTCCTGAATAATTACAGAGCAATTTTGAAATATGATAAGGTAGTTGCCTTTGAGTTCTTTTCGGTTTATACCACAAGTACTGCTCATCACAACGTTTTCTAGCGTAGCTTTGACTACTAATGTTCCATAAGTCAGAAGTTTATATTCTGTTGTGGGTGGTGTTTCTTTGAAGGGGCATTTCCCACTTCGTCCTCGAACTAAAGGTGCAACACACAAGTCGTTGGTAATATTCAACAATTGGTTTCGTTTATAAATATGGATTTTGGCTATTTGTTCAAACTCTGCTAAGACTGCCATTGTTTCGTTGGAATGCACTAGAACTGTTTGGTGATCAATATTGACGGTTTTATTTAAGATTGGGAGTTCTTCGATAATCATTCTTTCGTAAATTATGGGTGATACCCTTGGGATGTCGATGCTAATGATGAGATGGCGTCCATGGTAAAGCACAGTTATCGAGAGGTAGTTGTATGCATCTTCTAAACTGTCTAATTTAACATTTGCTTGTTTTAATTGTTCGGCTACAATTTTAAGTTCATTGATTGTTAATAACTGTCTGGTTACAATATTTAATTTGGCAAGTGCTATCGTATTTTCTATTGTTCTTAGTGTTTGTAACACCATGTCTAACTGAAAAAGTATGGAAATTTTAGTGTTTTCTGTAATTACATATCCTTTTTGTGTATTCAATTTTAATATGACATTTTCATGCTGTTATATTACATTTGTCAATGTTTGTATACGATTTTTGAATTCTTGGTTCATTACAATCTGTTTATTATTTTGTTCCATTAGTTTGTTTTCAGATCTTTTAATAGCATCTATGTTTGAATTAATGTGTCGTAAATCTTCAGCGTCTAAATTGCTTGTAACAAATTTTAAAACACTGCCTAATGTTTCGATTGATCTTTTGTTTCTTTGAATGTTTGGGAGAAGGGCTTTGTATGTATTATTAATTTCCTTAAACTTGATATAAATAAGCCTAGAAAAATCACCTGTTGAACTATTAACCTTCAGTATTAAATTTTCCAGTATTTCAATTGTGACTCCTAATTCTTGCAAATCTACTGTGTGAAGTAGTCTATTGTATCCTTCTTGAATTCTGCCCTCTCCCGCGCTTAAAGTTAGCGCTCCAGGATTATTTGTGATATCGTGTAATTGGATAAATTTATTGTGGGAAAAGGGAAGGAACAGTAGGATAATGATTAATGAAACGTCCATCCTGAAAATAGAAAAAGATATTAGTTCATATTCTTTTAATATTCTCTTTATGAATTTCCCGTCCAGACCTATCGATAATTACTCTTCCTTTGTCCTCAATAGCTTTGGTCAGGTGATATTTTTCTTTAGTTTTTCCTTTAATTCCTTGAATCAGTTTATAAACTGTTTTATTTTCTTCTATGGGAGGTTGTATTTCTCTACCTTTATTATGGTAGGTTAGATTTTTATTTTGCGTTCTTTCATTCGCCAAAATAACCTCATCATAGAATTTGTTCTTTTCTTCTAGCATTAAATCAATGTCGAGAGGCCGTTCGTGTCCATCTTCCAAACCGTAAAATATTTCTCTAGGTTTCAATCTTGTAGCTGAATGTATTGTATTGTTGTAAAGAGTACAAGCTATTAGGAAAATTTCTTTATTGTTTAGATTTGTGTATTGAGGTTTAATGCATCGAAAGATTTCAGCTATGGTTGAGTGAAACCTTCCGACCAGTCCGTTGCTTTCACTATGATTCGCGGGCACGAAATGCATCTGGACATTCAAATTACTAGCTAATCCTCTAATTTCTGCGGAACGTAAAGCCGGTTCATTATCACTTACTATCAATCCAGGTGTACCATATGTGGAGAATAATTTGAGCAAGGCTTTCCTTATATCTGTAATTGTTCTTGATTTTATAGGAATTAATGTTCCAAACCTGGAAAATTTGTCAATTGCTGATAAGAATATAAAGGGTTGACTCAAAAAAAAAAAAAAAAAAAAAATGTCAATATG
>NC_073746.1:6421760-6514879 GCF_029784135.1 Toxorhynchites rutilus septentrionalis
ACTGCTTTATTTTGGCGGTAGACAGACTAGATAAACGCTAGATAGAAGTGATAATTTATGGTTTGCCCGCTGTAGCATAATTAAATTTTTCAATCAACATAAAACGGAAACGAGTTTTGCAATAAAAACAAAATCTCACACATTCGAACCGATGGACAGATAAAACAGCTTGTGGTGGAACGATCCGCCCATTTGAGTCTGATAGGCTTAATTGATACCGAGATAAGAACCACTTGGTCTATCAATACGAGTTGTTCCAAAATTGTAAACCTTCAATTCCCTGACATCCGAACATGTCTAGGGGTTTTACTGAGAGTGGCAGGCGTTCGGTATGTGTGTAAGCTGTGCGTTTATTACACAAGTTGTTTGGTGTTTGAATTTTAATGAGCTGCGCGGGAAGCGTTGATCTTTCATTAGTCAGGTTGATTCGTTCCTGTCATTCACAACTGAGAGTACTGAGAATGAGGCCGACTGTATATAGTGTCGACTTGCCAATGGGTCAATGTTTGTGATAATAGAGGATTGAATTTGGTTGCTCGAAAAGATTTTCAAATTTGTGTATCTTTAAAATCGGCACGGTTGTTCTTTTGTACTCGAGCGGTAATTCAGCGCGATCAAATGTGTGAAATGTTAGGGATACATCGATGAAGTGAAGTATATGGCGACTGTATACCGTTATTTAGGTTTGAGAGGGATAATCACTGAGGTTATTGTGTTTGACAGATTAATTCATGCCATCTTACACACGTTTTTTGCTAATTTCGAGAGACCTAAATTCTTTCCAAAAACTCGATAGTGAAAAGACCGCTGAATTAATTGAACTTGTCCAATTGGCTTCTCTATCCACATCACCCAATTTGTATTGTATTTTTTTCATAGTAAAAAGTTAAATATGAAGTTAATGTTGTGTTCATTAAGCAGCAAATGAGTTTTCTGGATGTTACCGGAGGTCAGGTTAAATCAAATTATTTCACGACCAACCCTATGGCACCAAGAGAGAGAACGAGAGAAAGAGTCAAAGTTTAGAGCTTACACTCAAATGGTAATGGTGAGAACCGTAGCGTGGGAAATTTGAATAGACCGGTGGCTTTGGTCGTGGTTGATTGGACATGAATGGATTCCAGCTCGACTAATTTATCTCGGCTACTCATGCTACCTTTCCAGGATTTATGATCCAAAGAAGCACACACATGACTGAGTTCACACAAGCACAAGCACTCCGGAAGCATCGCAAAATTTAATGTTGATTCGTACCATTATACTAAAAGGCACTTTACTTGGGAACGCACTCCAGTGTAATTTAGAATGTGTTTATCAGTTTTTTACCTATAGAGGCGAATGAACTGGAAAGTTTAAAGCCTCTTTAAAACAAAGAAGAAGAAGAAGTTCTTTACCTTAGCTTCTTTCTTCTTCTACTGAATTCTCTACTCAAAATTTTCGCTGTTAAAACTGATTGAATAAAGTTGAGATATTGCGGTAACCAACTGGGGAGATGTTTCTGGGCCAATACTAAATCACTCTCTTGTCTAACGTTAAAATACTCTCACAAACGCACAGTATAAATTGTTGGAACGTGCGAAGAAAATTAAAACATCTGAAGATTTTTTTTCTCCCTCACATTTGTGTCGCTTTCGCTGCGAATAAAAATCAACACCACATTTTGTCTCAATGTGTCCTAAGTAGATCTACGTGACAATTAGCCAATTGACCATCCCATTTGAAGTGCAGAAAAAGCAAAAATACTCCGAGAGTTGGTAACAACACTTCAGGAAAGCGGCCCAATAAAAGAACACGATTTTATTAAAACGAATGCTATTATTGTAATATGCCGCCGAAGGCACATTTGCCTGAAGCAGACACTTACGATAATTTCACAACTTTGCGAGTTTTGATTTCTTTCCGAAGGGAAACAGCGTGCGATGAAAGTTTACTAGTCAGTAGATTGTTCGATTGCGAATATTCGGAGCGCTGTATTTGTTGTGGCTTCTGTGCCCTTCGAACACGCAAACAAAAACAACGATAAATTTCCGTCTGTCAACGGTTACGAAATGCAAAGTGAATATTTTAACAAATCGCAAAACGGACGTAGACAACGAACAACGAGACAACAGATTTATCATCATTGTATTGAGGATGATCAATTTTCCGACTCAGCGAACAGCGCGATGACATAAAGATATCAGATAAAATCTTAGATAATTGTTGAATTATTACGCACACAATTTTCGGCTCGCCATTTATTATAGCCGAGTGATTACGGAATCTGAATATTACTTTTTCTTCCTCAATTTCTTTGATTTGACTCAAACAAACTTCTTACATCATCTATCATAATATTTTAACGATTTTTTTAAACTGTTATTTTCTTCTGTTGTTTCTGTTTCTTCTTCTTCTATTTTTTTATTACTTCTATTATTTTCTATTAGTTCTTCATTGTTTTTGTTTATTCTGCTCTTAATGCTGATTCTGTTTCTTCCGATAATAATTTTTCTTTTCCTATTCTTCTGTGTTATTGTTAGTTCTTTTTTTATTCTGTTAAATCTGTTTTTTCTGTTAATTTTGTTATTTTTTGTTGCCTTTTTATGTTAATTTCCTCTCTTCCGGTAACTCTGTTTTTCATCTTAATTCATTTTTATAATTCTGCTTTTTTCTTCAATAATACATTGAATCTCTTTTTTTGTTAATTTCGTTAAATCTCTTTTTTTGTATTGTTTTTTTTCTGCAAAAAAGGCAAATTCTATAATTTCTGTGAATTTTGTAATTTCTGTCAATTTTGGAAATTCAGTAAATTTTGTAAAGCTAATTCTTCGAAGTACGTTTAATTCCTATAAAAATATAGGAATTCTATTGATTCGGTAAATCTTAAAAATCCTGTGAATTACTATCCTGTGTGTACTTACTTCTCTAATACTCTAAATACTTTAAATACTCTAAATTCTTTGAATTGCCTAAAATTTCTTAACTCTCTTGATCCTTTAAATGATCTATATTCTCTTAATTGTCTCATTGTATAAATTCTCTAAATTCTGTAAGTATGTAAAAAAAATCAGTAAATTCTGAAGATTCTGAAAAAAATAAGTCCTATAATTTTGTTTCATTTTTCTATAAAATTCTGTTAATTCTATACAAATTTTGCAAACTATGTGAATTCTCTAAATTTTGTAAATTTTAGGAATTCTGTGAATTCTGTAAAATCTGTAAATACTATAAATTCTGTAATTTTTGTGAATTCTGTGAATTATCTTAACTCGTTAAATTATCTATATTCTCTTAATTCTCTAAATTGTGTAAATTCTCAAATTCTGTAAATTGTGTGAATTCTTGGAATTCTGTAATCCTGTAAATTCTGTAATCCCTGTAAATTCTGTAAATACGCTATTTTCTAAATTGTCTAAATTGTCTAAACTGCCTAAATTCTCTAAACTCTGTAAATTTAGTGAATTATAGGAATTCTGTAAATTCTTGTAATTCCTTAATTATTAGTACTCTCTAAACTCTCCAAATTCTCTCAATTCTCTAAATCCTCTAAATTTTGAAAATTTTGTAAATTTGGTAAATTCGGTATTTTTTTCAAATTTTATGCAATACAGCGTGGACTCGATTATATACAGTTTTTGATTTCTTTTCACTGTATATAATCGAATTCTGTTATAATCGAGTCAAAAAAAAAATTTGTGTTATTCGATTTTTTTGCATGTATTTTTTGTTTTTTGAATATTAAAGAGGAATTTGGGTTTTGATTCAACTCCTTAAAGTCAGAAAACACCTTTCTCACATGAAAAAAAAAATCCGGATTCTTTCAGAATGTGATAGACGATCATATTTGATGAAAAAAAATATATGAGGTTGTGTCCAAGATACGACCGCATTATTGACGTAGAACTACGCTGTTATTTTTTATAAGGTGCTTATTTTTACCTTCGAATATTATTCTATAATGCTGTGAAATTTTAGAAACAACTGCTTAGTAGAATCATCTCTGAAATAGTATTGCCTCGCACCTCTAAGCATCGTTCGTACAACGTAAACCAAGCGTCAAACAAGCGTTCGCCATAGCATACATTGGTGGCTTGAAACTACTAGGAATATAAACACTTCTCATCATTTTGTGCTATTCTTAAAAGAAACGCTTCTGTTAATATTACTGGTCTCGAAAAAAGTTGCATTACTTTCTCATGCTCGAGAGAAGCGCAGCTGTCACCCTTAGCATTCTCAAAGGCACCAACGAAGCCCTTATGATGACGGAAAACAAACTGCTTGTTAACTGCTTGGAAAAAGACTGAATTATGCCACACAACTTGTACTCTGCTGTAACACCCGTCGATGCGAATTCGCTGATGAGTTTTTCAAGAGCGACCGCCTTCACCACCAGCGGGGGAAGCTTGATTTTGGTTGCTGCCTGGGTAACGGCGCCGAAAGCAAAGTGAACTGGATTACTCAACAGTTCGATGCCGAATGAAAGTTTGCCTCAGCGAGATCCACTGTTTATACTCTAGGCAAGTATTCCCCTTCATTCTTCTACTTTTCCTTTGTTCACGGAGACTTCAAATCCAACGATTTCCCTTCGTTGGTCGTCGATAAGTTGCTCGTTATTGACAGCTCTATTCGGGAAAGTACACAAATGGACAGAACAAATGTATGAGACAATGGAAACGCTTAAAGTTTTCATGGATTTAACCATTTCCAAACCAGGGGATTCAAATGTATAGCATATTAAACAAATCTTAGGGAATTTCCGATTCGTTTAGTATGTAAATCGCCAAAATCCGTTCGCGGCAAAAATAGTTGTCGGCGATCGATACACGCCGACCTTACGACGCGAGTTGGGTTGCCGGTCAGTATTCGACGTTCTGCTGAACAGACCGTCCAAGACTTAACCAGAAGTTAGACAATGAAAATCCCGCGTAACGAGAACTCCAATGATAACTTCCTTGCAAGGGAGAGGTTTGGTTAGAACCGTCCTGCAGTACAGGCCAATTCTAATTCCAAGTTTGTTTGTAAGTTTCTATGTTCCACTTGCAGCACAAGTGAAACAGAGTAACTCAGGATTTGTAGCGAAGTGAAAGATGCAACTTAGTAAACTTCCTCACGCCGGAGGAAAACCTTTTTCGGATGTAGAGGACCCGAACGTACTACTTGAATATTCTTTGGATACTTTATTGATACTGATTATTTACATGCTTTGTGGGTTCTTAAATACTAAGATAATGGATTGTCAGCAATTTTGATGCCCCTTGCTTCCCAGTGTGAAAGGAGTTACAATTTCATTCAATAATATTTTGACACCCGGGAAGCAAAGGGCGTTCGAATTCGGTATCCCTTTCGAATCGGGAATATGTGTCCATGCTATACTTTTTATACAGTATGTTCTCTTCCAGTCGCTGGTTAGGTTAAACCGCGACGAAATCTAATTGCTGATCCTAGCACAACTGACCTATATCCATACTCGCGTGCGCGTAATGAATCAGCTCTTTGTAATCTGATCCCTCGCTCGGTCAGTGGCACGGCAGCGCGCTCATATTGTCGCTTTACAGCTGGTGGAAGGAAAATTGAACGAACGCTAACAGCTGATTTCAGCTAGCGGCGACAATAGTTTTTAACGTTAACTTTATTTCATAAAAACGTGACCTGTTTTCTGATTTGGCACCCTTAATGAAAGACGTAGTTCTACGTCAAAAAACCTTCTACGCATATGTTCGAATTTCAACAATGACAGAGTTATAGAACTTTTTTTTTGTTTCGGACTCTGTTTCCTCAAACTGGCTCTACATTAAAAAGTACGCTGCAGAAGACGATTTTGTTGCGTTCATTTGAAAGATGAGAAAATTTAGTACAGGATATAGTAGTGGAACATCTAAATAAGTGGATTTTAATAACATTTTGGAAGTGAAAAACATAAAAGTTAATTTTGTTTAATGTGTTATTATTAATTTCATCCTAAAAAAATTATATTAAACTAGAGTGTTTTTATCAATTAAATTGAAGCTTTTTAACCGTTCTACAATTTGTTCTTTGACACCGAACTTCTATCGTTCTTAATTTGGCTGCAATATCGATATAAACATTTCTTGATGAAAATTCAATCAAAATCACGATTTTTACCCCACTGTACATGTAATAGCCACTTAAATTACACCTTAACGTTGAAAGGTTACATTTCTTCTTGAAATAAGTCATATTTGAAATATTAAAAAAAATTATTTTTTTCCAAACTGTTTATAATTGAGTCCAAAATTGTATATAATCGAATCACATATAATCGAGTCTGTATATAATCGAGTCCGACCTGTACTGAAAAATTCCGCAAATTCTATTAATTCTTCAAAATTCTGTATACTCTATTGATCCTGTAAATCCTGCAACTTTTGTAAATTATGTAATTTCTTTAAATTCTATAAATTCCTTAAATTATTCTGTAAATTTTGTAAAATCAGTAAATTCTATAAAATTCTGAAAAATTCTGTAAATTCCAAAAAAATAATAAGTTCCATAAATTAGGTTGTTAGGTTGTGTGAATTCTTTGAATTCAAAAAATATTATAAATTATGTAACTTCTGTGAATTCTATAAATTATGTTCATTCTATTATATCTATTATTTCTGTGAATCTGTAGATCTTGAAAATTCTGTTAATTCTGTTGAACCAGTTCGTTCCGTAAATTCTTCGTTAGTTTCCTGTCAATTATTTGTAAATT
This sequence comes from Toxorhynchites rutilus septentrionalis, assembly GCF_029784135.1. Lineage (NCBI taxonomy): Eukaryota > Metazoa > Arthropoda > Insecta > Diptera > Culicidae > Toxorhynchites > Toxorhynchites rutilus. The sequence goes on from NC_073746.1 coordinate 6,428,455, forward strand.
CTTTGTTACTTAACAGATAAGTAATTAATATAGTAAATAAGTAAATTCTCTATTAATTATCTGTAAAATCTGTAAATCCTATAAATTATGTAATTTCTGTAAATTCAGTAACATGTAAATTTTGTAAACTCTCTTAACTCTTTAAATTATTTATATTCTCTAAATTCTGCAAATCCCGTTAATTCCACAATTTCTATAAATTCTGTAAATATTCTTAATTCTTTTAATAATCTATATTCTTTAAAATCTCTAAATTGTCTAAATTATCTACACTGCCTAAATTCTCAAAACTCTGTAAATTTTGTTAATTCTAGTAATTATGTAAATTATAAATATTCTCCAAATTCTCTCAACTTAATCTTCTAAATTCTGAAAATTTGGTTTTCTGCAAATTCGGTAAAATGTGTAAATTCTATACAATTCAGCAAATTCTGTTTTTCTTTAAAATTCTGTAAACTCTGTGAATTTTGTAACTGTGATAAATTATGTAATTTCTTTAAATGCCCTAAATTCTCTCAATTCTGTAAATTTTGTAAAAACAGTAAACTCTGTAAAAACTGTAAATTTTTGTAATTTTGATAAATTCTGTAAACTTTGAAACAATAAGTTCTATAAATTATATGAGTTGGAGAATTCTGTTAATTCAGAAAATTCATCCTGTTCATTCTGTTTTTTTTGTAAATTCTGAAAAAAAATCTGTAAATCTTGAAAATTCTGTTGAACCAGTGCGTTCCGTGAATTCTTCGAATTCTCTGTTACTGATTTGTTAATTTTCTGTTACTTATCTGTAAATTCTCTATTTATTATCTGGTCATTCTTTGCTAATCCTCTGTTAATCCTATGACAGTTCTCTTTTAACTCTCTGTGAATTCTATGTTAATCTGCAGTTAATTCTCTTTTGATTCTCTGTTCTCAGTTATTTCATCGTTAATTTTCCGTCAATAGATCATAATTCTCCATTGATCCTCTTTTCTATCCATTGTCTTTTGAATTCTGTTGAATCTCTGTCAACTCTTCGTTAATTACCTGATTAGCCCCTGTCAATTTTCTGTTGATTCTCTCTCAATCCTCCAATAATTTTCTGTTAGTTCTCTGGTTCTCTGGTCCGTTGATTCTTCGTTCTCTCCGTTCTGTCTGTGTGAATTCTCTGTTAATCCGTTAATTCTCTGTTAACCACCCATTAATGCTCTTCTAAATCTCTGTTACTCCTCCGTTAATTGTTCGTTAGTTCTCTGACAATGCTCTGTAAATTCCCTGTAATTCTCTATCAGTTTTCTATTTTTGTGTTAATCATGTTAATTCTCTGTTATTCCTCTACTAGTTCTCTGTTAATTCTTTGTTAAATCTTCGTTAATTATCTATTAATTATTTGCTAATTCTCTGTCAATATATAATAATTATCTGTTAATTCCCTTTTAATCACCTATTCATTCCCTGTCAATTCTCTGGTAGTGTATCCGCTAATTAAAATCTCTGTTCAATCTACATCAATTTCTGTATGAAGTCCCTGTTGAATATTTGTTAATTATTCGTTATGTCTCCATCAATTCTCTATCTAGTCTTCGTCGATTCTTTATTGAATCTCTGCAACTTCTTCATCGACACTTCGTTAATTCTTTGCCAATAATATGTGACGTCTTTGTTAATTCTCCGTTAAATCTATGCCAACTTTTCGTTGGTTCTCTGTTTTTCTCCATTAACTCTTTGGAGTTAATTCTCTATTGATGCTCTTTGATATCTCTTGTGATCTTCTGATTCTCTACTAATCAATGATTGATAATCCGTTAATGCACTGTTAATTATCTGTAGATTCTCTGTTAATTAAAAATATTTATATTTTACTAGCTGACCCGGCAAACTTCGTCCCGCCCAACATTTGTTTTTTGTTATCAACACCTTCAAACATTCACATGTTCTTACTAAGCGCAAGTTCATGAGTCCAATCGCATTGATTGAACTGATTGTATCATTGATTGATCGTCTAATCGACCCCGTTGAATTTACCTTTTACTAAAAAAAATTCTAGTACTTCTACTAAAACTCATCATTATAATATCATATTGTTTTCAGACACAAATTCTCGTTCAAGATTTTCCAACCACTTGCAAGTAACATGTTTCTCCGTTACATGGAAAAAGTGTTTGAAACAGAAAATATGATAGAATGAAGACAGATCCCTTCCCACTTCTCCCCTTAGAAAGGGGGGAGGAGTGTATTCACCATAGAAACGTTTCGTGCCCCCTAAGATCTTCACATGCCAACGTTGGTACCATTTGTTTGATTAGTTTTCGAATTAGGCAGAAATTTGTTTTTCATTTGTAAGACAGCCCACCCTAAGAAAGTGGGGAGGAGTGTCGAACCACCATAGAAACATTTATTGCATCCTAAAACCTCCACATGTCAAATTTGGTTTCGTTTGCTTGGTTAATTCTCGAGTTATGCAGAAATTTGTGTTTCATTTGTATGGGAGACCCCCTTAGAGAGGGGGAGGAGCGTCGAATCACCTTAGAAATGTTTATTCCCCATAAAACTTCCATATGCCAAATTTAGTTTCGTCTGCTTGATTAGTTCTTGAATTGTGCGGAAATGTATGCTTCATTTGTATGGCAGCTCCCCTCCCCCCTCAGAGAGACGGGAGGCCATAAAAACGTTTTGTGTCCCCTAAAACCTTCATATGCCGAGTTTGGTATTTTCTTGATTAGTTTCGAGTCATGCAGAAATTTGTTTTTCATTTGTATGGCAGCTCTCCCTCAGAGATGGGGTGAGTGTCTAACCACCGTGAAAACATTTATTGCCCCCTAAAACCTTCACACGCCAAATTTGGTTTCGTTTGCTTGATTAATTCTCGAGTGATGCAGAAATTTGTGTTTCATTTGTATGGCAGCCCCTCCTTAGAGAGGAAGGTGAAGTGTCTATCCAGCATAGAAACATTTATTGCATCCTAAAACCTCCACATGCCAAATTTCGTTCCATTTGCTTGATTAATTCTCGAGTAATGCAGAAATTTGTGTTTCTTTTGTATGGCAGCCCCCCTTAGAGAGATGGGTGGAGTGTTAGAGAGGGGGTGGAGAGTCTTACCACCATAGAATCATTTATTGCACCCTAAAACCTCCATAGGCCTAATTTGGTGTTATTTGCTTGATTAAATCCCGAGTAATGTAGAAATTTGTGTTTCATTTGTATGGCAGCCCCCCCCTTAGAGAGGGGGGTGGAGAGTCTAACCACCAAAGAAACATTTATTGCACCCTAAAACCTCCTTATGCCTAATTTGGTTTCATTTCCTTGAATAATTCTCGAGTAATGCAGACATTTGTGTTTCTTTTGTATGGCAGCCCCCCTTAGAGAGATGGGTGGAGTGTTAGAGAGGGGGGTGGAGAGTCTCACCACCATAGAATCATTTATTGCACCCTAAAACCTCCATAGGCCTAATTTGGTGTTATTTGCTTGATTAAATCCCGAGTAATGTAGAAATTTGTGTTTAATTTGTTTGGCAGCCCCCTCTTAGAGAGGGGGAGGGGTCTCAAACTATCACGAAAACCTTCCCCGGTTCCAAAAACCCCTACATACCAATTTTCATGTTGATCGGTTCAGTAGTTTCCGAGTCCATAAGAATTAGACAGACAGACAGAAATCCATTTTTATATATATGGATATTTTCTGTTATTGTTATTTTTGTTATTTCTTATATTTTTTGTAATTTGCGTAGTTTTTGTGATGTTTGTGATTTTTGCACATTTTGTAATAATAATAAATAATTAATTTTAAAAAATATTAACCATCAGAATTGTCTTAATAATGTTTAATGGTTACTTATGTAGGGTTAAACCAAACTAACCATACAGTCGCCAGTATCACCGGACTTCGTGGAATCCACAAATGCTTTCATCAGAGTGGCAGCTTCTATCGAAGAAACCGAAAAAGGCACATGAGGCTAGTTATAATGTGCGTCATGAGTGTGCTCCCGTGGCCGAGTGGTTAGCGTCATAACTAACATGCCGGGTGTTCGGGTTCGATTCCCGTTCTGGTCGGGGGAATTTTTCGTCGAAGAAATCTGTGATCACGCGTATTCTAGAGCTTGCCACTCAGAATGCATTCAAGGCGTGTTATTTGGCATAGAAATCTCAACTAAGTACTAATAAAAATGACGCAAGTAATACTAAGTTGAGACGGCGAAGTTCCTCTAGGAACGTTAGTGCCATTGAAGAAGAAGAAGAAGAAGAAGAAGAAGAAGAGTGTAGAATATTCTTCTGCGTATGAAAGCATCTCATTAGTGATTGCTTCAATTGTAAAAAGTAGAGTTTAATAATACGAAGTACATATGCTGATTCTAATAATGACAAAAAGATCTGAAGAATTTCTTCTGACTTCCAAATTTCAACTACAAAATAGTTTAAATGACGCAAGTGAAATACCACGTTGAGAAGACAAAACACATCTCTCAATCGACTGCCGGTCCGAGCGTGACAATCCAATGACGGCTTGCCGGTCCCTTCTTTTGAACGATTTCTATCAGTCATCAGTCTGGGTAGCTAGATATGCACTCGTCCTTGAAGTATTTTGCGATTCTGCACACTAAATGTGATCTAAAACGCAAATTTTTCAAACACCATTCGGTGTCGGTGCAACTGTTTTCTACAAGTTAAAATAGCAGCACTTATTTTTCACGATTGATGTTAACAGCTGTCAAAAAGATAAACATTCGTGGTGGCGATATGCCTGCTGCTCTCGTGAGGGTTTTTGTAGAGGAAGAGAACCGAAAGCAAAAAGCTTAGAAAACAGAGATGCTGTTCCAACGCGATGGATGTTCCGCGGATGGGGGAACACAACGGGAGAACGTGGAATAGCGCAGTGATTGAGATGATTGCAGCGATCCCGGTGAAAAGGGACGATGAGAAGAGGCACCAGATATGATCGGCGAAATATGGTTTTCTTCCAAAGGGGTTAGCATTTAATATGGCTCTCGACATCCGCATATTTTCCCCTCTTGAAACGAAATCTAATTCTTGAACATGTCCAATATTATATTATATACTTCCATATATAAAATACGAGGTTTGTGAGAAGCAAAGTGAATTGCTACGATATTGCATTAAGTACCGTGAAAAAAAAGTATGATACAATTTTCGTAATTTTAAGAATGTTTTCATTTGTTATTATACAAAATTATTCAAAACAGAATTGAACTAGTTTCTCAGCGATTACTCATCGTCGTGACCTTTGTCGATACTGTCGAAAAAATCAGACAGAGATCCTTTCACCATCGGCTCCGTCTTCATCACTCGAGCGAACCAGAAATGTGTGAGGTACACTTGGAAAGACGTAGAATTATTTGGGTTAACAGATATTCCTTCCAATAACCGGTTCGGCTTTATGCAACTGAATGGAGTGAGCCAGCGCTTTGCACGCATTACAGTATTACGGAACAATGAAGCAATGACTGAAAGTGCGCATGCAACCGAGTCGTCATTGAAATCTGTTCGATGTAGACGGCAACCGGAATCGACGAAAGCCGAATGTATCATTTGTGAAACATTCTTCCTTCGCGCACCGAAACAAATGACGTGCATTGTCTGACGAATTCATGCAAAAAAAAAACTTTTCGTTTGAAAAATCATGAAAGGGAATGCAATTCAGAGAATGATTATCTTCGATTTTATTGTACTATGATAATTCACAAGCTTCTTTTTTCCTATAAATTCTTAAAAGAGAAAAAAAAGTTACACTTCCAAAACTGACAAATTTCGAGGTCACATATTTTTGTTTGTATTTCATGAGGGCGTGTTTTGTCCCATTCCTTCCGCGATTCATTAGTTTGCATTCTATAGTCGTGAAATTTCCATGAAAAGAATCTCAAGATAATACAACTGATAGAACTATTCACTTCTCGAAACATCAAATAGAGAAAAAGATTTTTTTGTTCTGTGTTTTTTTGTACTAAGTACATGTGTCCAACATTATGGTAATTTTTGATTTTCTCATCAACAAGTCAGCCAGCCAGTACGGGAAATGTCGAGTTGGATGTCCAAGCAAAATTTTAACAAGGGGGGACCCCGGCCTGGAAGGTCGGAAAATAATGAATTTTCGTGATTTTTTTTTTTAATGTTAGGAATTTTTTTACCGGGTATTTTGATTATTGTTTATATTTGAAGATGTGTTTTCCATTTTTTGAGTGCACGAAAAATGATTATTACGCTATCGAGAGCTGGATGCGTAGATGTTGTCTGAAAATCGGTACCTTGTTGGTGGTTTCGGTTCTGAAGAAACGGGATGTTGCAGAACGAATTCCAATGAATATTTTGAAACTTGAGGACAACAACTTTTTGAAAATTCGAAAAATTACCAAAATGGCGTCCATTTGTGTTAAAAATGAATTATTTTTCATGAAAAATTTCTGTTTAGATGCGAAAAAATGAGATATCAAAAAACGGTCATGTAACGCTTTACATAACTATTTTTTTTACATTCTGATAAAAAATTTCAGCCAAATCGAGTAGATCGATACCATAATCGGATGAGATATCGATACCATCAGTTGAAAAAACATGGTTCCTAGAAAAACAAGTTTAAAAATCCGTACATCAATACTATATCACTTGAGGTGACATCATACTTTTGGCTGTAACTTTCGAACGAAATGAAATATCGAAAAATCCTTTTAAAGGGTGTGTCACATCAAATTGCATCACGGAAAAAATGCTGTAGAAATTCGCCCAGTAGACCCCGATCCTTTTGAAAATTTTAGATAGTAAAATAAAAACTATTAAACAACTTTTGGCATTTTCTTTTTATTCATACTTCGAGCCCAAGCCCGTATGCTCGCACCTTCCTCTTTACCCCGTCCATGAGGTTCTGTACAACGTCAGGTTGTAGTTTTTTTGAACAGAAATCCATTTTCTCTTGAAGTCCGCCTCCGATTTGACAACTTTTGGGTTCTTCCGGAGGGCCTGCTTCATAATCGCCCAATATTTCTGTATTGGGCGAAGCTCCGGCGCGTTGGGCGGATTCATTTCCTTTGGCACGAAGGTGACCCCGTTGGCTTCGTACCACTCCAACACGTCCTTTGAATAGTGGCACGAAGCGAGATCCGGTCAGAAGATGGTCGGGCCCTCGTGCTGCTTCAATAGAGGTAGTAAGCGCTTCTGTAGGCACTCCTTAAGGTAAACCTGCCCGTTTACCGTGCCGGTCATCACGAAGGGGGCGCTCCGCTTTCCGCAAGAGCAGATCGCTTGCCACACCATGTACTTTTTGGCAAACTTGGATAGTTTTTGCTTGCGAATCTCCTCCGGAACGCTGAATTTGTCCTCTGCGGAGAAGAACAACAGGCCCGGCAGCTGACGAAAGTCCGCTTTGACGTAGGTTTCGTCGTCCATTACCAGGCAATGCGGCTTCGTCAGCATTTCGGTGTACAGCTTCCGGGCTCGCGTCTTCCCCACCATGTTTTGCCTTTCGTCGCGGTTAGGAGCCTTCTGAACCTTGTATGTACACAGGCCCTCCCGCTGCTTGGTCCGCTGGACGAATGAACTTGACAAATTCAGCTTATTGGCGACATCCCGGACCGAACTTCTCGGATCACGTCTAAACTGCTTAACTACGCGCTTGTGATCTTTTTCACTGACGGAGCATCCATTTTTGCCGTTCTTCACCTTCCGGTCGATGGTTAGGTTCTCGAAGTATCGTTTTAGTACTCTGCTGACCGTGGATTGGACGATTCCCAGCATCTTACCGATGTCCCGATGTGACAACTCCGGATTATCGAAATGAGTGCACAGGATTAATTCACGACGCTCGTTTTCGTTCGACGACATTTTTCCAAATTTACGAAAAATTGACAGTGAAGCATGGCCAACGTGATCTATACACTCTTATCTGATTATAAGCGAAAGCTGAAGATATAATTCCTAAAAAATTAAATTGCTACAGCGTTTTTTCCGTGATGCAATTTAATGTGACACACCCTTTAGGACAACATTTCTGTGGGCATAAGCTTCCCAAAAATGCCAAAAACAAAAATTCGATTTTTTCGATTTTTCAGACCGGGGTCCCCCCTCCATATCGAACAAAAAAAACGAGAGAAGAAAACGCGAACTTTTGTCTTTTTTGTGACTAGAAACTCAAATTGACGAGTGTTGACGATAAACTCGAATCTAATGATGTAAATTCCTAGAGAGTGATCTCCTGTATAATTCGAATCTAAGAATCGATCTCTCATCCCTAACTTTTTCCACCAAAATTCAGTGATTCAAATCCAGAAAAAAAACACGAAAAAACACGATGCAGTTTTGTAGTGTCCGATTTACAACAGGAGGATTCTACGTCACATCAACCGCTGATTTTCTAGTCCTCTACATTTTTTTCAAAACTTTGTATATAAGGTGGAAAAGTCGATGAACTTTGTAGACAAAATAACAAATTAAACACACTGTTAATAAAATCATGCTCTAAAATTGAATCAAAAACATTCATATTGATGGGGTTCTGAGAAAATATGTAATCCGCCATTTTGTAGTGACCGCCATCTTGGATTTGAATTTTTCATAAATAGCTGTATTCTACTAGTCAAGCCCTTTCATTTGATACCCACATTGGCTATTCAAATGGAGTTATTATACAAATTATTCAAAATTCCGAAAATCAAAAATAAAATACTCCGGATAATCGAGTCTAAAATTCCGGATAATCGAATCCCGGATAATCGAGTCCGACCTGTATATGGTATTTTTGGGTATCGAGGCTATTGAAAAAATAATGTTTTATTCATAACATTTTTGTGAATAAATTCTCACGTCAATCTCAAGTCAATCGCGATAATTTTTTTGGCAATTAACGAATAAAACATTAGTAGTAATTCTGACGAATCCTAAGAAACATATTTTTGAGAAAAATTAAGTCTAAATTTCAAAATTATGTTTTCTAAAATTTTGCAAGCTTTCCGAACGGGAGAAGAAATTTCAAGTATGCAAAGTTTGCCAAAGTCTTTACACCTACAACGTTTCACTACAATCTGATATGGTGCTACCAATGCTATTTATAGCTTTTTTTACAAATTAAAAAAAATGAAGTTAAATATTTAAAATATTTTTTGTGCGAGTGTAATATTTTTAGAAAAAAATTGATATTTTTTCATGAAAATTTCAACAATATTCATATTTCATTATTGAACCAAATTTATTATTGGCACTTTTCAAAAAGTAGTCCAATTTTTTATGCAAAGTTTCTTTAATGACCAATGGTCTTTACACCCATAACGTTTCACTACAATCTGAGATGATGCTGCCAACTTCCGAGACGAGTTGGCTTGATGTTTGTCGAATAGCAGTTGAAATGAGAAAAATTAAATTGCATTATATAGTTTTTCCTTTGACAAAGGCAAAAATTCAAGTTGGGCGGCGGACATGGTGAACAGCGTTTATGACCTCGATGCTGTAATAACCAAATACGCGCAATTTAAGTCATTGATTCCGTTCAGGTACCTAAAATGGAACACAATTGGCTCCGATGCTAACTATTTGTTTCGAGCCTAGTGTAATTTTCGGTGCAATTGAACGAGTTGCCTAAGCATTGTGTTCTGTTCCACTTTAAACGTCTACAAAATAATAATTTTGTATACAATCGAAATCACTTATGCCGACGAAAATTCTTGTTCACCAACTTTAATTTTGGACTTCCGAAATGCTTTAAACACGAACAGATGGATTTCGCACATTTTCCAACTGAAAACAATACAAATCGCCTTCGGAAAACTGGAAATTTCTGAATAAACTCTTCTTCTAAATGTGTTTCCATAGCTCTAAGAGACATAAGCATAAGTGGTCAGAAAGATATTTTTTTTTTATTTTTTTTTTTTTTTTTTACATTGTTGAAATCGATGGTGTGGTTTCGGAAAAATCTCTCCAACTAAAAGATTTCGAAAACGCAGAGGGTATTTTTCATGATGTAAAACTTCCTCATGTGAAAATTTTGGAAGTAAGATCCCTGAATTCATTTTTAATGGATGGTAACGAAAAGAAATATTTCCCATCTGGTTCTTTCAGAATCTCCTTTGAGGGCACAGCTCTTCCAAATTATGTGCTCATTGATAAGCTTCGTCTTCCAGTTCGATTATTTACTCCCAAAATTATGACATGCACTAATTGCAAACAGTTAGGTCACACTAAAACCTTCTGTTGCAATTAAATTAAATGTTCTAAGTGTGGAGTCGATCATGATGAAAGTATTTGCAACAAGGATGCTGATAAATGCATTCTTTGTGGAGGTGTTCCTCACACAGTTAAGGAATGTCCAAAATACAAATCCCGTTCTATTAAACTTAAACAATCACTTAAGGATCGTTCTAAGCGAACCTTTGCTGATATTCTTAAGGCAGCTTCACCTCAGGTATCCGAGGTTTCAGAAAATCGTTTGTTTTATCAGAGGATGATGAATCGGATACTACTTTCAATCCAATAATCGCGAGAAGAGCTAGAAAGAGAAAAAATATTTCCTCCTCCAAGCCTGCTAAAAAAAGAGGGTTATCCTCTAATCAACCAGAAGCTACTTCTCATTTTTCTGCTCCTTCCAACAATAACCCTCCTGGTTGGGGATCCTCTAACTATGACGTTCATTTCCCTGAATTGTCATGTCATTCCAGATTCGCTTCTCAATCGGCTCCTGAACCCCAATCATTTACAGGAGGTATTTCTTTTTCTTCGATTGTTGGATGGATCTTTGATATTTTCGGAATTTCAGATTCAATGAAATGTCTCATTTCTGCTTGGCTCCCTACTATCAGTCAGTTAGCTAAGCAAATGGTTTCAAAGTGGCCCCTCCTCTCCTTCATTAATTTCGATGCCTAATTTATTGAATGAGTCAGAGAAATCTACTATTTTACAGTGGAATTGTAGAAGTCTTCTACCAAAACTTGACTCTTTCAAGCAAATGCTCCATTTTTTTAATTGTGATGTGTTTGCTTTATCTGAAACATGGCTTCGTTCGGACAATGTGTTAAACATCCATGATTTCAATATTATTCGTTTAGACCGTGATGATTCCTATGGAGGAGTTCTCATAGGTATTAAAAAATGCTATCCATTTTACAGGATTCCCTTGCCTTTAGTCACAGGAATTGAAATTCTTGCGTGTCAGGTACGTATCAAGGGTAGAGATTTGTGCATTGCTTCTATTTATATTCCTCCAAGTACAATGCTTAGTTATCGAAACCTTGTGAATATAATTGAGCTTCTACCGCAACCTCATCTTATTTTAGGAGATTTCAACTCACATGGAATTGGCTGGGGTGAGTCTTTTGACGATCGCAGAGCTAATTCTATTTATGATCTATGCGATGAAATCAACATGACAATTTTGAATACAGGTGATATAACAAGGATTGCTCCATCACCAGGCCGCGCAAGTCGCTTAGATCTATCCCTTTGTTCTTCCTCTTTATAATTAGATTGTTATTGGAAGGTTATCCAAGATCCACATGGAAGTGATCATTTGCCAATCACCGTTTCTATTTCGAATTATTCTGAATCGTCAGGAACTATGAATGTTCAGCATGATTTATCTAGAAACATTGATTGGAAGAGATATTCTTCAATTATTTCAGAATCAGTGGCATTAGTTCATGAGTTACCCCCGTTAGAAGAGTATAATTTTCTAGCTGGATTAATTCATGATAGTGCTATTGATGCTCAGACGAAACGTTTTCCTGGGAATTCGTTTCGCAGTCGTCCTCCTAATCTGTGGTGGGATCAAGATTGCACAGATCTTTATAAAGAAAAATCGAATGCGTTCAAGGATTGGCGTAAATCGGGTTCCTGCGAACGTTACGACAATTACATTTATCTGGAGCGTAAATTCAAAAGCTTCATGAAAGCCAAAAAAAGAGGTTATTGGCGTAATTTTGTGAATGGGCTTTCCCGAGAGTCTTCTTTGAGCACTCTTTGGAGAGTTGGCAGACAAATGAGAAATTCTTCTCATTCAAATGAACAGATTGAATATTCCGAAAGGTGGATTTTTGACTTTGCCAAGAAGATATGCCCAGATTCAGCCCCCGCTCCACCTCCCTTCCTGGAGACTGATGATATTGCTCCTCCATTCAGTATGGCTGAATTTTTGCTTGCACTTCTGTCGTGTAACAATTCGGCTCCGGGGTCAGATAGGATCAAATTCAACTTATTGAAAAACCTTCCTGATAATGCGAAGAAACGTTTGTTAAAATTGTTCAATGTTTTTCTTGAGCAGAACGTTGTTCCACATGAGTGGCGACAGATCAAAGTTATAGCTATTCTGAAACCTGGTAAACCTGCGTCTGATTATAATTCTTATAGACCAATAGCAATGCTTTCTTGCATTCGCAAATTATTAGAGAAAATGATTCTAAGTCGCTTAGACAGCTGGATAGAATCCAACAACCTTCTCTCACCTTCGCAGTTCGGGTTTCGTAGAGGCAAAGGAACTAATGATTGTCTTGCTCTGCTTTCATCAGAGGTTGACATCGCCTTGAGTAAAAAGCAACAAATGGCATCAGTGTTCCTAGACATCAAGGGTGCCTTTGATTCAGTTTCCATTGAGGTTCTTTTTGAAAAACTTCATCTAAATGGGTTTTCTCCAAAATTAAATAGTTTTCTGTTTAACCTTATGCGTGAAAAACATATGAGTTCTTCGTCAGTTTCACGAATTAGCTACATGGGTCTCCCTCAAGGCTCATGTCTTAGTCCAATCCTTTACAACTTTTATGTAAATGACATTGATGTTTGTTTATCAGGTAATTGTACTTTGAGACAATATGCAGTTGATTGCGTAGTGTCGGTAATGGGCAAAGACAGTATTGATCTGTATAATCTCTTGCAGATTTCTCTTGATAGTTTGGTTGATTGGGCTTGTAAATTGGGTTTTGAGTTTTCTACTGAAAAGTCAGAGATGGTTGTGTTTTCAAGAAAACACCATCCTGCTCAACTGCAACTTAAACTTTTGGGTAGAACAATTAGGCTCTCTTTGTCATTCAAGTATTTAGGAGTTGTGTTTGACTCCAGAGGCACATGGGGTAAACATATAGGCTACTTGAAACAAAAATGTCAGAAACGAATAAATTTGCTTCGATCCATAACAGGGACTTGATGGGGGGCCCATCCTGACGACTTAATTAGGTTGTATAAAACAACCGTTCTATCTGTTATGGAGTATGGAAGTTTTTGCTTCAGATCCGCTGCCCGTACTCATATTCTGCAACTGGAGAGAATTCAATATCGCTGTTTGCGTATTGCTCTAGGATGTATGCAGTCAACGCATACAAGGAGCCTAGAAATTTTAGCTGGCATCCTTCCTCTTTCTGTGCGCTTTTTCGAGTTATCATTCCGTTTTTTGATACGTTGTGAAACACTCAATCCGATAGTGATAGCAAACTTTGAAAAAATGCTAACCTTAGGTACTCAATCTAAGCGAATGTTACTATATCATGAATTTCTGACCCTGGAAAGCCCATCGGATTCATCTGGTTTCCAATCCATTCCTTCAATTTTGTTCAATCCTTCTATTAATTTTGACTTGACAATGAGAGTTTATGTTAGTGGTATTTCAGGTGATCTCCGCCAAATAGTTATGCCTGCAATATTCTTGTCAAGATATAAACATATTGACTCAACCAAAACTTTTTTTACTGATGGATCCAGTCTTTATGGTTCCACAGGCTTTGGGGTATTTAATATTGACTTCTCCACATTCCGTAAGCTTAGTTTACCTTGTTCGGTGTTTGTTGCGGAATGGGCTGCGATATACACTGCTTTACAACATATTCAGTTCTTTTTTTTTTTTTTTTTTATTAATTCGTTTATTTTTTGCAGGCTCAGTAACTTAAGTTTAAAGGAGCCGAATTCTTAAATATAATTTTAAAACTATATATATAAACATTTTTCTTACATCTATGGTTAGTAAGGTGGAAAACCGATTACTCGCGGTGTACTCGAGTTTAGAAGGGTGACATATTTTTAGGAGAAGGATGGGGTATAAGGAAACTGTAACAATGTTGATTAACACTCAATTCTTAAATCTGTTTGTAAATCTATAGTGTTTTTACATTGCAACTTATTCTACTATTTATAGCAAGGGGACGAATTACCCGCAAAGGAAGGAAAGGAGGGTATAAGGACATAGGGACAATCACACACGAAGATCGATAGCTTTAAGGAAAACATATATATGGGACATGTAATCAAGGTCTAACCGAGCCAACACATCTCTCACCGGCACATTGGGCTGTCTTCCTCGGGCCCGAAGGGAGTTTTCTAAATTCGATCTGGCGACCAGATACACCTCGCACGACCAAACAACGTGCTCGATGTCGCGATAACCTTGGCCACAAACACAGAGATTGCTGCTGGCAAGATTGAAACGAAAGAGTAGTGCATCTAAAGAACAGTGATTGGACATGAGTCGGGAGAAGGTGCGAATAAAGTCCCGACTCAATTCCAGACTTTTGAACCACGGATTGAGGCTAACCTTAGGGATAATCGAGTGAAACCAACGGCCCAATTCATCTTCATTCCACTTGCGTTGCCAGTTAGCGATGGTATTTTTGCGGACTAAAGAATAAAATTCATTGAAAGCGATTTGACGCTGATAAATATCGCCTTCAATTGCACCTACCTTTGCTAATGAGTCAGCCCTCTCATTACCCGGAATTGAGCAATGAGAAGGGACCCAGACAAAGGTAATGACGTAACAGCGTCTGGATAAAGCACTCAAAATTTTTCGTATTCTCTCAAGGAAGTACGGCGAGTGCTTTTCCGGCCTCACTGAACGGATAGCTTCGACAGAACTAAGACTATCCGTTACAATGTAATAGTGTTCAACAGGTCGTGAGGCGACGTTGTCCAGCGCCCAATGAATTGCTGCCAATTCAGCAATATACACTGAGCAAGGATTCTGAAGACTGTGTGAGGTGCTAAAAAATTCGTTGAACACTCCAAATCCTGTGGACTCATTTATAGTGGACCCATCAGTAAAGTACATATTATCACAATTGATACCCCTATATTTTTCATCGAAGATCGTTGGAGCGATCCTCGATCGTTGGTAATCTGAATATCCATGGATATCTTGCTTCATGGACAGATCAAAATGCACAGAGGAATTGATGTAGTCAGGGAAACAAACACGGTTGGGAATATACGAAGAAGGATCAACCTGCATGGAGATGAATTCATGATATGAACTCATGAATCCGGAGTGAAAATTTAGCTCGATCAGCTGCTCAAAATTTCCGATCACCAATGGGTTCATGACCTTACACCGGATGAAGAACCGAAGAGATAATAAATTGAAGCGATCTTTTAGTGGGAGTAGGCCTGCCAAAACCTCGAGACTCATGGTATGCGTTGAGGGCATACATCCCAACGCGATACGGAGACAAAGATACTGAATTCGCTCGAGTTTAATGAGGTGTGTTTTGGCAGCTGATTGAAAACAGAAACTGCCATACTCCATCACTGAGAGAATAGTTGTTCGATACAACATTATAAGATCTTCGGGATGGGCTCCCCACCAGGTGCCGGTAATTGTACGGAGAAAGTTTATTCTTTGTTGGCATTTTTTACTCAGATACCTAATATGGGCCCCCCAAGTACATTTGGAGTCGAACCAGACCCCAAGATACTTGAATGACATAGCATGAGTGATCGGTTTACCCAAAAGTTGAAGCTTTGGTTTTGCTGGTCTATGCTTCCTAGAAAAAACCACCATCTCTGTTTTCTCCGTGGAGAATTCGATCCCTAGCCCAATGGCCCAGGTTGAAAAATTGTTCAAAGTATCTTGTAAGGGTCCTTGCAGGTCGGATTCGTTTGATCCTACGACAGACACCACTCCATCATCTGCAAGTTGTCTTAGTCTGCAATTTTGTGTAAGGCAATTGTCGATGTCGCTTACATAGAAGTTGTACAAAAGGGGGCTTAAACATGAGCCCTGGGGGAGGCCCATGTAAGAGAACCGACTTACTGCCGAATCTCCGTGAGAAAAGTTCAAATGTTTCTCACAAAGCAAGTTATATAACATATTATTCAATAGAGGCGGCAGACCCCGAGAGTGTAATTTGTCTGACAAAACCTCTATTGAAACAGAATCAAAGGCCCCCTTTATGTCCAAGAATACTGAAGCCATTTGTTTTTTTTCGGCGTAAGCCATTTGAATTTCTGAAGAAAGCAACGCAAGACAATCATTCGTCCCCTTGCCCCTGCGGAACCCATATTGTGTATCTGAGAGTAGGCCATTCGTTTCAACCCAACGATCAAGGCGAAACAAGATCATTTTCTCCAACAATTTCCGTATACAAGACAGCATTGCTATTGGGCGGTACGAATTGAAGTCGGACGCGGGTTTTCCGGGTTTTTTAATAGCTATAACTCGCACTTGTCTCCAATCATCTGGAACAATATTATGCTCCAGAAACTGATTGAATAAATTCAACAAGCGATGTTTCGCCACATCAGGGAGATTTTTCAGCAAGTTGAACTTAATTCTATCCGATCCCGGAGCAGAATTGTTACAAGAAAGGAGAGCAAGAGAGAATTCTACCATCGAAAACTCGGAATCAAGATCGTACCTATCTTGTGGTATACCTCGAACAATTTTTTGCAAAGGTGCGGAATCAGGACAAACCTTCCGTGCAAAATTAAAAATCCATCGATGTGAATATTCTTCGCTTTCATTCGATGAAGAGCGATTTCTCATGTTTCGAGCCACTTTCCATAATTTTTTCATTGACGTTTCTCGTGATAAACCTCCCACGAAATTTCGCCAATAAGCACGTTTTTTCCCTTTGATCAAATTTTTGAACTGATTCTCAAGGGCTAAATACGTTTGAAAATTTTCAGGGGTTCCACGTTTCCGAAAAGCTTTAAATGCATTCGATTTATCCTGATAAAGCTTGGAACATTGGCTATCCCACCATGGATTGGGAGGCCTTCGACGAATAGTGGAGCCTGGGATGGGTTTCGTTTGAGCGCGAACCGCGCTGTCATATATCAAACGAGAAATGAAGTTATACTCCTCCAATGGAGGCAAACCATCTCTGGAATTGATGGCTAGAGCAATCGCGTCCGCATATTTTTTCCAGTCAATGTGTCTTGTGAGGTCATATGCCATGTTTATAGATTCAGAAGAATTCGAACCAATGGTGATGGAAATTTTGATTGGCAAGTGATCACTACCGTTGGGGTCCTGGATTACATTCCACTTGCAATCTAACGATAGTGAATTCGAGCAAAGCGAGAGGTCAAGAGCACTTGGTTTAGCAGGAGGTTTAGGTACACGTGTTGTTTCCCCAGTATTCAAAACGGTCATATTGAAGCTGTTACAAAGGTCATATATCAACGATGAACGATTATCGTCGTACGGTTCCCCCCAGGCAGTTCCGTGAGAGTTGAAGTCTCCCAAGATCAATCGTGGCTCAGGAAGGAGTGAGCACATGTCAGCAAGTTGCTTGCGGCAAACCGCAGCTCTCGGAGGCCAATACAAGCTGACAATACAGAGGTCTTTGCCTCTGATGTTTGCATGACAAGCAACAGCTTCGATCCCTCCAATAGGTGGAAGGTCAATTCGAAAAAATGAGTGGCACTTATTGATCCCCAATAGCACCCCTCCGTATCTGTCATCACGGTCCAAGCGTATAATATTAAAATCGTGGAAAGAGAGATCATTTTGAGAAGAGAGCCAAGTTTCGGACAGAGCAAAAACATCACAGTTGAAGTTATGAATTAAAAATTTGAACGTATCCAATTTAGGTATAAGACTACGACAATTCCACTGTAAAACAGTGATATCTCCGACCTCTCTATTTGAATTAGACATCAAGAGAGATAATCATTGCAAGGAGGGGCCATGTTTGCATCAATTGTTGCAGAATTGTCTTTAATACTGGAAGCATTGAGATGACAATGGTTCTGATGGAGTCGGAAACATTAAAACACGTGAAGATTTGATCCACAAGGTCAGTCAACTTTATAAATCCCGATTGGGAAGTTGAGCTGGACGGACAAATAGGGACAGTTTGGGTTTTTGATGTCCCCTCGAGTGCTGGGTCGTTCGAAGGTGAACTATTCCCACGGAAGCCAGGAGGAACCTGATTTGGCTTGTCCGCTGCACTCGATTTTTTAGGCAAGCTAACAGGGGTTTTCACCGGGGGGACTTGTTCTTGAAATTTGGGAGTGGTCACATTTTTGCGCTGGGGATTCCCTTTGAAAATACACGGTGTGCCCCCGCTAGCTGTGTCCGCTTCCATTTCGTCAACTGGCAACGTGGAAAAGCTATTGTGTGTCGATATTGATTGTTGTTGTTGTTGGGCCAGTGGAGAAGCGCCCTTCAAAATTTCCGCAAAAGTGCGCTTCGAGCGTTCCTTTAAAGAGCGCTTCTGTTTCTCCCAGCGACTCTTGTAAGTTTCACAAGCTGAGAGCACATGTGGAGTCCCCCCACAATATGGACACTTATGCTCAGTCGCACTGCAAGATTCGCCCACATGTTGCTCTCCGCAAGTTGCACAGCGCTCCTTGTTGCCACAATAAGCTGAAGTGTGGCCGACTGACTTGCATTTTTGGCAAGTCATGGGCTTTGGCACGAAGAGTCGCACCGGTAGCCTTAATTTGTCCACCATAACGTAGTCCGGGAGAGCGGAACCAGCAAAAGTTACTCTAAACGAGTCGGACGGCGTGAATTTTGTTATTTCCTTTTCTTGGGAGACTTTACCGAGTTGGCGACAGTCCAAGATTATGACTTCCGCCGAAGGGAGCTTCTTGAACTTGCCAACTCCTTCACTTCTAATTTTTTCGCACGTCAGACCCGTTTCAGTTATCACCCCCCCGATTTCTACGTCATTGGAGGGAATCCATACGCGATATTCGAGGATGAAATGCTTATCAGCAACAATCTCGTTTGCATCCTTCCGTTCAGACACGACAACTCGTAATTTGTTCGGTCTGACCTTGAAAATTTCTTCTACGGAAGTGTATCTGGTCAGATCTTTCATGATCTGAATCACGTTAAGGCCTTTTCCATTTGGTTTTGGCCGGAAGAAAACAACCCACGGGCCAGTTCCTGGTGCATCTTCTGGATAGACTCTGATACGTGGAGCAGAGACAACAGAGGGAGAAGACGAGGACGAGGATTGAGTTGTAACGGTAATATCAGAAGGAGGAAGCGAAACCGAGGAAGGGGGAGGGAGAGTGGGAGTATTGGAGGGCTGAGGAGGGAGAGTGGGAGAATCGGAAAGTTGGGGAGGGAGACTTGCGAGTTTTTTCGAGGGGGGCTTAGTAGGGTGAGTTGACTCGTCCCCGGAAGAGTTATCGCGTTTGAGTGCTCTTCCTGTTTCCTTTTTCATACATAAGGGGGAGTCACTTGTTTCCATGTCGGAGATCTCCATATAAGGAGACTCCCCACCACCCTCTGCCATTACGTGGAACTTTAATTCTAATTATGATTTTTGTATATAATATATAGAAAATAATAATGAAATAAAAATAATGAAAAAAAAAAAAACTATCTTATAATTAATTTTTTATGTCTATACCTAAATTTGCACACAGTGCGTATGATTCAATGACTGCTTCCGCTGACCACGCTCTCCACACTATCGTCAGTGTATTGGTGTCGAACGGGCAATCAATGCCGATGCACGAACAAAAGATTACAGCGCTCGCTGTGGAATAATTTCTCCTCTCGTTGACTTAGATTTGCTTGCGCACTCCACTTATTCACGTATGTGGTCCGGTGCACGCAGTCGGGGCGCGTTTTCGCTTTCGTGTACGGAACGCACCACTGGCTAACTCAATTCACCAACTCAATTGTTCTAACACAGTCTGATGCGAAAGAAAAGAAACCACAACAAAAGAAACCACTTCGACTTAAGAAAGAACGATGATGGACGTTTTCGTTCTAACCACCGCAGGAGCTATCAATAAATACATCCGATACGAATGACTACCGATTACCGAATGTGATATTCAGTTCTTGTCACCCGAACATTTTTACATCTTTTCTGATAGTCTCAGCTCTTTAGAGGCACTTCGTTCGGTAAGGTCTAGATATTCTTCGTATTTCTTGTCTGGAATCCAACAGCTTTTAAGTGTTTTGATGAGTAGATCATTTAATATCACTTTTGTATGGATTCCCTCTCATTGTTCGATACCAGGAAATGAAAAAGCAGATTTTCTAGCTAAAAAGGGCGCAATGGAAGGAGTCTTATTTCATAGGCCCATTACTTTTGATGAATATCTCAATATTCCTCGTGAACGTGCACTTGAATCTTGGCAGACAAGTTGGAATGGAAGTGATAAAGGTCGGTGGCTGTATTCTATCATTCCTAAAGTTTCCCTCAAATCATGGTTCAAAGTATATAATTATTCTCGTGATTTTATACGGGTAGTGTGCAGACTAATGTCTAATCATTATTCCTCGAATGCACATCTTTTCCGAATTAATATTAGTGATAGTAACTTATGTGTTTGCGGTATAGTTTATCACGATATTGATCACATTGTGTGGTATTGCTCTGATTTTCAAAATAACAGGTTATCTTTAATAGAAAATTTCCGCGAAAAGGGAATGACACCCTATGTTTCGATCCGCGACGTTCTGGCTACACGCAATCTCGATGCTATTTCGTTGATATATTATTTCTTCAAGTCCATACACTTTCAAGTATGAGTATGTGTGTATTTTTTCTGTTATTTTTAATTATCGTTTACATCTCCAACTTTTTTTGTTTTTTGTTATTAATAATTCTATTATTTACCATTTACCATCTATGGTTTTAATGTTTCCATTTTTCTCCAACTATTTCCCTCAGAACTTAAACACATTCAGATTCACGCAATCGCACGCAATCTTCAAGGAGGTGGTTATCTCTATCAAAAAATCCTCAAGAAGAAGCCTCAAATATTATTTTATTATGTATTGTTATATAATTATTTATATTGTATCATTTCTTGAAAAAACTATAGGGTTTTTATGACTTTTTGAGAAAGAACATTTGCATAGTTCTACTCACAAGGGCTTTTCCCTATTTACAAACACGGCTCATTGATGCTTAACGTTGCTGAGCCAATTGAAAATAAATGATTTAAAAAAAAAAAAAAAAAAGAAAGATATTTAATACTTAGAACTCTCTTACACTTTTCATAAGTATGTACAAGCAATGTCTGAAATCCTGATGAATCTTGTAATTTTGCATAATTTCTAATGTATGTTTTTTTATATCTACTAGCAGACCCGACGAACTTCGTCCCGCTCACAATAAATGTTTCAATCCAAATAATTTAGAACCCTAACGTTTTCCCACGAAGTAATTTTTCTGAACACAATCTATATTCGCGATCAAAAATCGAAAACTTTAATTTCAATTCATAATTGAATGAAACACTTCACGAATGCAATTGGATTCAATATTTTTCCATTAATTTTCATAACCTTTATTTTTTTCAAATTTCTTAATAATTATTCAAATTCGTTGATCCCCGTTCTGAAGTTAAATCATTTTTATTCCTAAAGAGATACAAAATTCGTTGAATAAATGAATTTATAAAACTATAAAAATATGTTTTTCCAATTGATTTTTATTATTTTCTGAACATATAAACCTGACGCAGACTAAGACAAAACAAACCCGATCTGTTGTACCGATCTTGAGTTAAACCGTGAGGAAAGGATACCAAATTATTTTTAATCATGTAGATATAAATTATACTCACACATTTTTTGGCACGTGGAGCGTAATTCCACGTAAAAACAAAGCCGTTATTATGCACTCAATTATTTAATCGGAATTTACTTCAGTTTGTATTCCCGCTGTCCAAGCAAATAGACATAAACCATTAGTCTTTCCTGGGGTCGGCCTAAGTGTCAGATAAATCCATACTTCTCTCAGACACCATCACAGAGGTCTAATTTGTTGGTCGGCAGTGGGTTCGTTCCGAAAAAAAGTCCGACCGACAACAAATAAGAGCTCAAGGCTCCAGGAAAGCCCGACTGTGTGAAAATAAACGGATTACATGGAAAATTTACGACAGCGAAATCCAGTGAGAGATTTCGGTGGAATTCAACCCCTCTGCGCGATATAGCTACTGTGCAACGTCGTCGTGTTAAGAGCAAATATTGCCTTAGGGATTCACGAAGAAATAGCCGCCGCAGGCGTTCATTCAAGATCCATATCGAAACCTTTTTTTTTTCGCTTACAGATGGCATCATTTACCTACGGAATTTTCTCAGCCTCGCCAGTACGAGCTTGTTAATTATATTAATTTCGTGAATGAGTTTTTTTTTCTATTTTCACCCAACATATTAGCATACATCAGGGCAGACACGACACGACATCAAGTGCGACATCATCCACGGACGAAGATATGTAATGACCCGAGTGAAAGGCAGAACACCGATAGCTTGTTTTTATAAACGTGTTTTCATTTAAATTACGTCCCCATCATCTCCTGCAATCTTTTGATGAGTTCTACTTCTTGTATGATTTTTGGGTCGGCCGCCATAAAATCAGTTTTTATGTCGTCCTCGTTCGGTTTTTTTCTTGTCAATCGAGACGTCATCGTTGGCCACACGATTTCGTCTGCATAGGCTAATGTGTCTGAACAGAATAATTTGATGTTTGATGTTGGTTCGTGACGGTAGCTTTACGTCTCTATTGATCAGGGATGCCACTTAAAATACATAAAGAGCGATAGCTGCGACCTTACCACTCTGTCTGCGAAGTTTGTGAAAATTATTGCTTTATTAGGTTTAGATGAAGAATGACTGCTTGTTAGTCTGTTGCATGTATCATAATAAAATAAACGTAATATTTCGCTTTTTTTTATTAATTCGGTAGTAGTCGTATAATATCCTACTGATTTTATCGTTCAAAACTTCAATTTATATCACTATCTGTATACGCTATATCAGGATGTTCAAAAAGTTTAGTCGTTCGTTATATGTGGTTTCCAGCAACGCGTGCGCCCCGAAATAACAAACAAAAAAACGGAAAACCGCAATCATTCGATGAAATAATGAAACATTCCGATCGAAGTGGATACTTTTCTTCGTTCTGTTTTTTTTTCTATCGTGAACTTCAAATACCCACCAAACAACTTCAAACGGAATGTGATTCTAAGGAAAGCAGAGAGCGTCTGAGCTCCTTTTCTTGGTGGTGTATTTTTATTCGAGCCACATTCGTCTTTTTCATTTTTTTCCGCTCTACATAAGTAGCGAAGGTTTGTGGGCGCCTACCAAAGTTCTTATCGTACTTTTGAACTACTGGTGGCTATTAAATGCAGAGGCACTGCATGGCGTCTAATGTCGACTCTATTTTTGTTCTTTTATTTGTCACATCAAAGACACACCATTCTTATCATCCTAGCCTCCCAAACAATATACGAAGTCCTATTCGCCACAACGCAGTCAATTTTGGTTAATTGGCGACTTATGCTGATGACTCTTATCTTTCTCCCAAAGAAGCGGCGGCGGCAGCAAAAGGCGAATGGCAAACAGTCGTAAAGCCGACTTAGCCGAACTGCTGGCCTCTTGCTATGCCTTAGAATGAATACGCTCTTCAGAACCAAAAACCAAGATTGAAAAGTCAACCCACTATAAATCTTTAGGTTTCCATTTGTTGTGACATATCGTTGAGTAACATGTTTTGACTTGCTCTATTTTTTACTATTCTTGCACATTGTGTCAAATCAATCTAATTCTTGTCTATCGCCTAATCCCCCGGCCGGTGATTGTCGCATAAATTATTGTTTAATATTTCACGTCCCTGTCTCATTCAATTCGTTTGCAATTTCCAACATATCATATTTGCGGTGGTGTGACCTTCAGCAAATAGAGGAAATGTGTAACAACCAATTTTCATACTCGTTAGCACCGGCAAAGAATGTTGTCACGCCCGGTTCGGGATAGCGGAAGAGATTTGACGATCTAACTAGCGGCCGACAGTTCTCATGTTTCGTTGCTAGTTGATTACGAGACCCGAAAAACCTGTAGGATCAGTTAGAAATAGATGGGGGCCAGAGAAGCCGGCACTAGCACGGTTTAACTGGGGAATACGTATAATTGGTTTCCCAGGGAATTTGGGGCTGCGCTGAAGTCGTTCGTGTGGAGGAGGAACATTTACCAAATCCTTTCATGTTAACACGCATGCAAAACCTACTTCTTGGGACAGTTTTCACAAATGATGATGTTCTTGGAGTTGTGAATTACAATTTGAAAATATATTCTACATAGGGTAGCTATCCAAATACACTATTTTCCGAACATTACAAAGAAAATCCTGTTAAGAATAATATTAGGTTGGGGAAAAAATAATCCATTATTGTTGGGTGAAATTCAAAACCTGTTCTAATATGCTTCGGATTGTCCGATTTGGGTCAAATATGCACCGTTTGTTGTAAAATTTGTTGCCATTCCAAAGGTAGCTTCATAATGTCACAACTGAATGGAACAAACCAAAAACAGCGAGATTTTTTTAGTGTGAAATGTCACCTTCACAACGAGCCTAAAATTGTATGATCGATATTACGCGAGATATTGATCAATAAAGTCGGCTACCGAAAAAATAATGGATTACATTTTCTCTAACCTAATATTATGCAGAACTCGGGACAGTCACACAATTTTAACATTGTTGAATCCTGTATCTCTGGAACTTTTAGCATCGTTTTTCCTATTTTGGCCTTAGAGTGAATCAATATAATAAATAATAGTCTGAATAAGTGTAGTCTGAGAAGGTTGTTAATTTATCGGAAATTTATAACCTCTGAGCAGTGTTGCCACATTTAAATCTGTACCAGAGGGATAAAAAATCTTTCTCATCTGTACTTTTTTTCCAAAATCCTGTATCATCGAAAATATTTGTTGTAGAGACAAAAATAATTTATTAGTGTTAAAAAATACTCATTTATTTACTACAAATACGACATTTACATTTACCAGTCATTCGTTTGTTTGATGATGCTTAATACATAGTTATTTTTTAATCTAGATTGCATACTATCATTTTTTTAAATTTTCGATCTGCCACCACGATGTTTGACCAAATCCTTTGGTCTCAAAATAGCGTTCATCGTATCGTTGCTGAACCGTTTTCGGAGCTTATTTTTGTTCTGATTATATTCAGAAAAAAACGCTCGAAGTCGAAGAATAGTGAGAACGTTACAAACAAGGCATCGAAGCGCCGAAAAGGCGAGCGAACCGTCAATCCAATGTTTGTCCACCAACCCTGCACATGCTCGTTTTTTGAAATTGTAATTTCCTTACGAAGTAATTTTATCTTTAGGCTACAGAATTAGTTCTCCACATATTGTACATTCCTATTGTAGAGTCCTGGAAACGCTTCTAACGCAGGGTTAATGCTAGTTAAATTGGAAATGTTTCTGGGATTTAACATTGCCGTAGACTTGAGCGTCGAATCATCAAAATCGAATCTTTTTCTCATTTGTTTGATCAGCTCCACGAAAAAAACTGTGACAAATATCCTTTGAAATGATCTGCCTTTCGCTGTCCATTGTTTTGATAATTTCACCCGCTGCTATTCCAGTCTATAATTCTTGTCGCTTTTCAAATCATCTTCATATTTAATAGCATTGGACATTGCAACAACGTAAGATTACTCGCAGATATTAGTGAGAATGATCAAATAAAAATCAAACGTCGCACCGTCCGACGCCAATTCTTTCAGACGATCCTCGTAAGGAATTTCGTCCTTATGAAACTGATCAATCATTGCTTTGTAAATGCTTTTATGATCAGCAGCACCAAGCGATACTGCGGCGTAAAAGTCGTCATATACCCTCATGATGCTTTGTTCAAATGTAAGAAATTTCACAGAAGAAGAAAAAATTTCCCTTTAATAGAAAATTTCTAGTACTTCTACCAAAACTCGTCATTATAATATCACGTTATTTTCAGACACAATTCTTGTTCAAGATTTTTCAACCAATTGCAAATAACATGTTTCGCCATAACATGGAATAAATGTTTGATACAGAAAATATGATATGAATATGACAGCCCTAAATCCGACAATTCCTTTCTCAAATTTTGCAAATTCGGTGATCCATTTTTATTGATATAGGTAGAAGAAGATAAAAGAGTGCATTTTATCAGATTGAAATCCATTTCCACTTTCGAATAACAATCAATTTCGTTAGCGCAAACATCAAATGGACTAACAACGCTTGTCACTATGTAATTGTAGAACATATGCGAATTGAATTTTCCGAATTTTCCCATTTTTCCGAAATGTTTCAATTGACATTTTGGGTTGAAATGTTTCAATTGACATGTTTGGTTGAAATGTGTGTATTATTTTTACGGGTCCCCTTCTACATTTCAGGGGAAGGAGGGGTGTCATACCATCATAGAAACATTTCTCGTATCCAAAAACCATCACATCCCAAATATGGCTCCATTTGCTTGATTAGTTCTCGAGTTATGTAAAAGTTTTTGTTGCATTTGTACGGTAGCCCCTCTTGCCCTTAGAGAGGGGGATTGTCAATTATTGTCCCCTAAATTCTCCATACTCCAAATTTATTTCCGTTTGTTTGATTAGCTCATGAGTTATGCAGAATTTTTTCATTAGAACCATTTATAGTTCCTGAAACCAAACTGGTTCCATTTGCTTGATTAATTTTCGAGTTATGCAGAAATT
The DNA here is from genome assembly GCF_029784135.1 of Toxorhynchites rutilus septentrionalis. Classification (NCBI taxonomy): domain Eukaryota; kingdom Metazoa; phylum Arthropoda; class Insecta; order Diptera; family Culicidae; genus Toxorhynchites; species Toxorhynchites rutilus. The sequence goes on from NC_073746.1 coordinate 6,455,111, forward strand.
TGATTTGTATGGTAGCCTCCCCTTTGAGAAAGGGAAGGAGTGTCGAACCACCATAGAAACGTTTATTGATCCCTAAAGCCTTCATATGCCAAGTTTGATTCCATTTGCTTGATTAGTTCTGGAATTATTCATGTGGTTTTATCCAGTTTCGTATTCGCAAATAAGGAGCTATTTGGAATATAATATACAGAATTCTAGCTGACCCGGTAAACTTTGTGCCACCCATTCGATTGAATTCATTGAGTTGTATTCGTAAAAGTTCAGCTACCTGACGACATTGTAAGTTTACGTCTTCCAATAACAATTGACGTCCCCAATATTGAAAGGGACACTTCAAAACTAAATGCAATTTGAATCCGTAGATTGATAATAGTAGAAAATCAGTAAATTCCCGACATACGAACAACAAATCATTTTTATTTATATAAATGAGCAAAATTCGCTTAATAAATATATTATTTTTATTTTATATGTTTTACCAACTTCCCGATTTATTTGAACAGCTTCTTGTGCAAATAAACCTGCCGCAGACCAAAAAACGCATCAAACCTAAGGATAATTTGAGGATAATAATTTAATTCAAGGATAATAATGTCGCCAAAGTTAATTCCAAATGAAGAAATCAACTCCAATTGGACAAACATATCATTGTAGAACGAATGCGAATGCGAATCATTTTTTCGATCTCACTTTTTACTGCAGTACCAATTAACTGTTGCCGATTTGGTATTTTCAATTTTTCCTTTTTTTCCCCATCACTAATCATTTTCGTTAGAAAGTGCCCAAATCAATTGATGCAAAGAAAGAATTTTATTCCAATTCCTGTTAATAATCAAAGTGTAAATTACGAGTTGAAAAAGATCCATCATCTGCAAGTAAATATTCCGAAACATACCTGAAAAGAAAAAGAAAAAAATATATAATGAACAAATTTGTATTATGTAGATTTGGTGCAAAGCTAGGTCGTGGGAAGTCAATCTAGTTTATTTGTCAAGTTATTTTGCTTTAAAAAACATGTCTTGCAATCTTCCACTATCTGTCAACTTTTTTCCGATCAGAAGAACGAAAGTTTTCGTTTCACTCGAGCTTATTGTGCGTCGCTAAGTGAAAGGCGGTCCAGGGACAGATTTTGAATGTGTTCCTGATATTTTAACTCAAAATTCCGATGTCTCATGGGATTCGTTTTTTCTCGTCCCAAGACTGTGCTAAGCTAAATGCTTCGTTTCACCCTTGCCAGAAAATAATCATAACTTCAAATATTCGTCGAAAAGCATATAATCTTTGTCTATCGGTGCGCACAACTCAAGTTCCATTTGATTTGGAAATCAGCCGCTATACTGTTTTGCTAAAATAGTTGAATTCGTGGAAAAATTGTTTAAACTCACTTCCGGTACCAGAAGTTATAGCCTCTTCAAAAAATCGTTGATACAGCACAGATTAAATACGGAAAAACTCAGGAAAATGCCTATTGAAAGAACTCGAATGAAATAAACGTTGTAGTTTGTGTAATTCTTATTTTTTTATATGTTGTGTCGAAAGAAAAGTTCTCTTCTCAAAATGATCTCTCTTTCCACGATTTTAATATAATACGCTTGGACCGCGATGACAGATACGGAGGGGTACTATTGGGGATCAATAAGTGTCACTCATTTTTTAGAATTGACCTTCCACCTATTGGAGGGATCGAAGCTGTTGCTTGTCATGCAAACATCAGAGGCAAAGACCTCTGTATAGTCAGCTTGTATTGGCCTCCGAGAGCTGCGGTTAGCCGCAAGCAACTTGTTGACATGTGCTCACTCCTTCCTGAGCCACGATTGATCTTGGGAGACTTCAACTCTCACGGAACTGCCTGGGGGGAACCGTACGACGATAATCGTTCATCGTTGATATATGACCTTTGTAACAGCTTCAATATGACCGTTTTGAATACTGGGGAAACAACACGTGTACCTAAACCTCCTGCTAAACCAAGTGCTCTTGACCTCTCGCTTTGCTCGAATTCACTATCGTTAGATTGCAAGTGGAATGTAATACAGGATCCCAACGGTAGTGATCACTTGCCAATCAAAATTTCCATCACCATTGGGTCGAATTCTTCTGAATCTATAAACATGGCATATGACCTCACAAGACACATTGACTGGAAAAAATATGCGGACGCGATTGCTCTAGCCATCAATTCCAGAGATGGTTTGCCTCCATTGGAGGAGTATAACTTCATTTCTCGTTTGATCTATGACAGCGCGGTTCGCGCTCAAACGAAACCCATCCCAGGTTCCACTATTCGTCGAAGGCCTCCCAATCCATGGTGGGATGGCCAGTGTTCCAAGCTTTATGGAGATAAATCGAATGCATTTAAAGCTTTTCGGAAACGTGGAACCATTGAGAATTTTCAAACGTATTTGGACCTTGAAAATCAATTTAAAAACTTGATCAAAGGGAAAAAACGTGCTTATTGGCGAAATTTCGTGGGAGGTTTATCACGAGAAACGTCAATGAAAAAATTATGGAAAGTGGCTCGAAACATGAGAAATCGCTCTTCATCCAATGAAAGCGAGGAATATTCACATCGATGGATTTTTAATTTTGCACGAAAGGTTTGTCCCGATTCCGCTCCAGTGCAAAGAATTATTCGAGATATACCACAAGATAGGTGCGATCTTGATTCCGAGTTTTCGATGGTAGAATTCTCTCTTGCTCTCCTTTCATGTAACAATTCTGCTCCGGGATCGGATAGAATTAAGTTCAACTTGCTGAAAAATCTCCCTGATGTGGCGAAACATCGCTTGTTGAACTTAATCAATCGGTTTCTGGAGCATAATATTGTTCCAGATGATTGGAGACAAGTACGAGTTATAGCTATTCAAAAACCCGGAAAACCCGCGTCCGACTTCAATTCCTACCGCCCAATAGCAATGCTGTCTTGTATACGGAAATTGTTGGAGAAAATTATCTTGTTTCGCCTTGATCGATGGGTTGAAACGAATGGCCTACTCTCAGATACACAATATGGGTTCCGCAGGGGCAAGGGGACGAATGATTGTCTTGCGTTGCTTTCTTCAGAAATTCAAATGGCTTACGCCGAAAAAAAAAACAAATGGCTTCAGTATTCTTGGACATAAAGGGGGCCTTTGATTCTGTTTCAATAGAGGTTTTGTCAGACAAATTACAATATCGGGGTCTGCCGCCTCTATTGAATAATTTGTTATATAACTTGCTTTGTGAGAAACATTTGAACTTTTCTCACGGAGATTCGGCAGTAAGTCGGGTCTCTTACATGGGACTCCCCCAGGGCTCATGTTTAAGCCCCCTTTTGTACAACTTCTACGTAAGCGACATTGACAATTGCCTTACACAAAATTGCAGCCTAAGACAACTTGCAGATGATGGAGTGGTGTCTGTCGTAGGATCAAACGAATCCGACCTGCAAGAATCCTTACAAGATACTTTGAACAATTTTTCAACCTGGGCCATTGGGCTAGGGATCGAATTCTCCACGGAGAAAACAGAGATGGTGGTTTTTTCTAGGAAGCATAAACCAGCAAAACCAAAGCTTCAACTTTTGGGTAAACCGATCACTCATGCTATGTCATTCAAGTATCTTGGGGTCTGGTTCGACTCCAAATGTACTTGGGGGGCCCATATTAGGTATCTGAGTAAAAAATGTCAACAAAGAATAAACTTTCTCCGTACAATTACCGGCACCTGGTGGGGAGCCCACCCAGAAGATCTTATAATGTTGTATCGAACAACTATTCTCTCAGTGATGGAGTATGGCAGTTTCTGTTTTCAATCAGCTGCCAAAACACACCTCATTAAACTCGAGCGAATTCAGTATCTTTGTCTCCGTATCGCGTTGGGATGTATGCCCTCAACGCATACCATGAGTCTCGAGGTTTTGGCAGGCCTACTCCCACTAAAAGATCGCTTCAATTTATTATCTCTTCGGTTCCTCATCCGGTGTAAGGTTATGAATCCATTGGTGATCGGAAATTTTGAGCAGCTGATCGAGCTAAATTTTCATTCTGGATTCATGAGCTCATATCATGAATTCGTCTCCATGCAGGTTAATCCTTCTTCGTATATTCCCAACCGTGTTTGTTTTCCTGACTACATCAATTCCTCTGTGCATTTTGATCTGTCCATGAAGCAGGATATCCATGGAACATCAGACTATCTTCGATCGAGGATCGTTCCAACGATCTTCGATGCAAAGTATGGGGATATCAATTGTGATAATATGTACTTTACTGATGGGTCCTCTATGAATGAGTCCACAGGATTTGGAGTGTTCAACGAATTTTTTAGCACCTCACACAGTCTTCAGTATCCTTGCTCAGTGTATATTGCTGAATTGGCAGCGATACACTGGGCGCTGGACAGCGTCGCCTCACGACCTGTTGAACACTATTACATTGTAACGGATAGTCTTAGCTCTGTCGAAGCTATCCGTTCAGTGAGGCCGGAAAAGCACTCGCCATACTTCCTTGAGAGAATACGAGAAATTTTGAGTGCTTTATCCAGACGCTGTTATGTCATTACCTTTGTCTGGGTCCCTTCACATTGCTCAATTCCGGGTAATGAGAGGGCTGACTCATTAGCAAAGGTAGGTGCAATTGAAGGCGATATTTATCGGCGTCAAATCGCCTTCAATGAATTTTATTCTTTAGTCCGCAAAAATACCATAGTTAACTGGCAACGCAAATGGAACGAAGATGAATTGGGCCGGTGGCTCCACTCGATTATCCCTAAGGTTAGCCTCAAACCATGGTTCAAAAGTCTGGACTTGAGTCGGGACTTTATTCGCACCTTCTCCCGACTCATGTCCAATCACTGTTCGTTAGATGCGCTACTCTTTCGTATTAATCTTGCCGACAACAATCTTTGTGTTTGTGGCCAAGGTTACCACGACATCGAGCACGTTGTTTGGTCGTGCGAGCTGTATCTTGTCGCCAGATCGAATTTAGTAGTCACCCTTCGGGCCCGAGGAAGGCAGCCCATGATGCCGGTGAGAGACGTGTTGGCTCGGTTAGACCTTGATTACATGTCCCAAATATATGTATTCCTTAAAGCTATCGATCTTCGTGTGTGATTGTCCTTACACCCTTAGTTTTTCCTTTTCCTTTCCCTTTGTGAGAGATCGGATCCCTTCTTAAGAATAAGATGAAATGTAAATACATATTAGATATAAGATAGGTTTAAGAATTGAGTGTGATGAGTGTGATTGAGAGTGTGAGTGTGATCATTGTCAATATATCCTCATATCCCCTCCTTTTCCTGAAGAAAATATGTCACCCTTCTAAACTCGAGTCGACCGCGAGTAATAGGTTTCCTATATTATTAACATTAGAATTAAGGAAAAATGTTTATATACTAGTAACAATACAGTAAGGAGTTCGGCTCCTTTAAACCTATGTAACTGAGCCTGTAAAAATAAACGATTTAAATAAAAAAAAAAAAGAAAGAAAAGTGTATTTCTAGCGTTCAGAATCATAAAAGCCTACTTTTGGCAGATAATAAAATCGAATTGTGTTTATGTTTAGAACATCTCGATATCAATTCCTGTTAAAAAGTCAGCTAGACACTTATGATTTTTAACGCTAGCATTAATTAATGAAAAAATATAGTCCGTTCATTTTTATTGATTCGATTATTTCTGCCTTTGATAATAATACTTTCTTTATGTAGTGGATTATCATAAGGAAAGTAACTCTTGGATGTTTTTTGACATTTCCGTTGGATTATTTTTGACCACTTATTTGAATCTATCCGCATGGCCCAAGTGTAATGCAAAATTGGAATAATGACACGTTGAGCCCCGATCGAACAAGGGGACCGACAATGGCCCTGCAGATCGATGGTGGATGACTGCTTTGAGAAATAATATATGATGTGTAAAGAAATTTATTTAAAATTAATTTTCATTATTTTTCATACCATTTACAGTTGCATAACAAGTTATTAATGAATATGAACAATGAATAAATTATTTTAGTTAAAAAATCCTTTTTGGACTATTTATGTATTTTTTTAAAAATGAAAGTGGAAATCTTTTCATGTGTTTTTTATTAGTTATATATATTTTCACATATTCATGCCTAGAATCTAGAACAGCTACTCTTCTTTCTCTGATTTACATAACAGAGTTGAAAAACGAGACATGTTATCTTCCGTTTGATAAGCTGATTTGGATAGTTCCCTTTTGTTTCCCATAATGGTTCCAACGAGAATAGTTTTTTTTGTCAATAATTTTGTCGCGAGTGACATGTGGGTGAAGATACCAATAAAAAGATACCAATAACTTTTAATTACAACTGACATTTTTTGTAGCCGATGATAAGACAGTTTTATCATTTAAATTAGAAGCACACCATCCTACGAGAATATTCTGAAATGGTGGAGTGTTGGAATTGACCTATCTGGTCATGGGAACCATTTGAAATTTCAAGAAATTCACGAAAATGGACAAGTCCTAAGGCTAATATTTTTCGGAGGCGATAGAATGTCAATTTTATCATTTGAATTAGAAGCATACTATCCTCCGAGAATATTCTGAGATGGTGGAATGTTGGAATTGACCCATCTGGTCATGGGAACCATTTGAAATTTCAAGAAATTTACGATAATGGACAAGTCCTAAAGCTAATATTTTTTGGAGGCGATAGAATGTCGATTTTATCATTTGAATTAGAAGCATACCATCCTCCGAGAATATTCTGAGATGATGGAGTGTTGGAATTGACCCATCTGGTCATGGGAACCATTTTAAATTTCAAGAAATTTACGATAATGGACAAGTCCTAAGGCTAATATTTTTTGGAGGCGATAGAATGTCGATTTTATCATTTGAATTAGAAGCATACCATCCTACGAGAATATTCTGAGATGGTGGAGTGTTGGAATTGACCCATCTGGTCATGGGAACCATTTGAAATTTCAAGAAATTTACGATAATGGACAAGTCCTAAGGTTAATATTTTTTGGAGGCGATAGAATGTCGATTTTATCATTTGAATTAGAAGCATACCATCCTACGAGAATATTCTGAGATGGTGGAGTGTTGGAATTGACCCATCTGGTCATGGGAACCATTTTAAATTTCAAGAAATTTACGACAATGGACAAGTCCTAAGGCTAATATTTTTTGGAGGCGATAGAATGTCGATTTTATCATTTGAATTAGAAGCATACCATCCTACGAGAATATTCTGAGATGGTGGAGTGTTGGAATTGACCCATCTGGTCATGGGAACCATTTTAAATTTCAAGAAATTTACGATAATGGACAAGTCCTAAGGCTAATATTTTTCGGAGGCGATAGAATGTCAATTTTATCATTTGAATTAGAAGCATACTATCCTCTGAGAATATTCTGAGATGGTGGAATGTTGGAATTGACCCATCTGGTCATGGGAACCATTTTAAATTTCAAGAAATTTACGATAATGGACAAGTCCTAAGGCTAATATTTTTTGGAAGCGATAGAATGTCGATTTTATCATTTGAATTAGAAGCATACCATCCTACGAGAATATTCTGAGATGGTGGAGTGTTGGAATTGACCCATCTGGTCATGGGAATAATTTGAAATTTCAAGAAATTCACGAAAATGGACAAGTCCTAAGGCTAATATTTTTTGGAGGCGATAGAATGTCGATTTTATCATTTGAATTAGAAGCATACCATCCTACGAGAATATTCTGAGATGGTGGAGTGTTGGAATTGACCCATCTGGTCATGGGAACCATTTGAAATTTCAAGAAATTTACGATAATGGACAAGTCCTAAAGCTAATATTTTTTGGAGGCGATAGAATGTCGATTTTATCATTTGAATTAGAAGCATACCATCCTACGAGAATATTCTGAGATGGTGGAGTGTTGGAATTGACCCATCTGGTCATGGGAACCATTTTAAATTTCAAGAAATTTACGATAATGGACAAGTCCTAAGGCTAATATTTTTCGGAGGCGATAGAATGTCAATTTTATCATTTGAATTAGAAGCATACTATCCTCCGAGAATATTTTGAGATGGTGGAGTGTTGGAATTGACCCATCTGGTCATGGGAACCATTTGAAATTTCAAGAAATTTACGATAATGGACAAGTCCTAAAGCTAATATTTTTTGGAGGCGATAGAATGTCGATTTTATCATTTGAATTAGAAGCATACTATCCTCCGAGAATATTCTGAGATGGTGGAGTGTTGGAATTGACCCATCTGGTCATGGGAACCATTTTAAATTTCAAGAAATTTACGATAATGGACAAGTCCTAAGGTTAATATTTTTTGGAGGCGATAGAATGTCGATTTTATCATTTGAATTAGAAGCATACCATCCTACGAGAATATTCTGAGATGGTGGAGTGTTGGAATTGACCCATCTGGTCATGGGAACCATTTTAAATTTCAAGAAATTTACGACAATGGACAAGTCCTAAGGCTAATATTTTTCGGAGGCGATAGAATGTCAATTTTATCATTTGAATTAGAAGCATACTATCCTCCGAGAATATTCTGAGATGGTGGAATGTTGGAATTGACCCATCTGGTCATATTGAAAGGAACAGATTTATCGCGTGTCGAAATAAAATCATTATCCGTCGAGTTTCCTGCAAAAGTATGTAAGAAAGGAATGGAACTTAATGCTCCAGAAATTGAATGTCGCATTTTTGAAACATCAGTAAGTCAAATGCAAGAGAGATCAACGAACGACATGCAAGACTCGATTGTTTCATTTGATACCAATGATCTTGAAGGATCGACCAAATCACAAGATACTACTTATAGCAGTGATGTAGATGTAACTGAACTTGTGTTCAATACAACGGACTTTGAAAACCTACGAAAAGAGATAAAAGAAAAAGGCAACAGTAACAGGATCAAATACAATGTCAAGGTTGCGGAATGTGGGGCAACTGCCACAAAAAGACTTTATAGTGGTGCTTCAATTTACGAGTGTTCTTTTTACATCAACAAGAAGAACATTGAAATGTGTAAACATTATGATCAACATAATATAATGCAAAGCAAAACCAAGGTTGGCGATGCTAAATATAAGCAACAAAAGCATAGAAGGCCTTTTATAGTGGCCTTAGAAGATTTGTTAAAAATCAAATATGAAGAATTCAATATCTATTGTATAATCAATATAAATTCTCATAATTGCAACAAATCTGGCTGGCTATTTTATGGTGTCTGCGCTCACAAGACCTGCAGATCTTATCGTTTCAAAATTGTTTCTGTTACGGATGGTGATAACATATATAAAGTCGATGTCTATGTTAATGTCGCTATGACCCTGATACACGGGGAAAACCTGAAAGCGGCATATTGCAAAGGAGTAAAAAGAAACATAAATATGAAAAAACTGCAGCTCCAAAAACCACTTGAATTACGAACTAAGTTGATCAACGAAAAGAAAAAAAGGGAACCATTCGAGAAGGTAGACATTGTCAGCAAAAATGTATTGAAAAAAATTAGCAGTGAAGCTAAATCGAAGCTTAACAGGGATATTGATGATTTTCAAGATTTGATAAAAATGTCTGAGGATAACGGATCTTATATCAAAAATGTGTTTAGAAAGCCCTTTGGTGTAATTTGTTTTAATACAAAAATGTTCAAAGAGCTGAGAAAAAACAAGACTTACAGTCCTATTTTCTACATGGATGGTACTGGATCGGTTGTACGATATTCAAAAGCTGAGAAGCGTGTTCAAATATATGTTTTGGTCGCATACAATTACCGGTCAAATTTTAGTGTACCCGTAACAACCTTTGTGACTGAAAGCCAAAAAACAGTAGACTTCCACAATTGGTTGAATATATTTCGTGCTTCGTACGAGTCAGGCAGCTCTATGAATAAATTGAATAAAATAGCGAGAATTGTTAGTGTTGATTGGAGCTGGTCACTGATTGGTGGATTGATACGGGCTCTTAATAATCAACACCATACACTACCAGAGTATATCCGAGATTGTTATAAAGTTTGCATAAGAGAACTCAATCTCAATTTCACTATCATTCATTTATGCTACAGTCATTTCATGAATGTAGTTTCTAAGGACTTGAAATCTGCTCCAATCAACATAAAACATAAGTTCATGGACTGTATGCGATTGGCTGTACGTGCTACAAACTTAGTGGACTTAATCGATCTGTTTATCATTATGACATGCATTTTTGGATCTGCAAATGAGAACCGAATGCTTGAGACATCACTAAAAGAACTAGATGCAAAAATTAATGATAGAACAAGCTTCGATTCAGAAAGCGCTGGTAAATTTGATTATACTGGCATCGGTGAACCAGAAATTCTAAAAAAAGATGAGGACAAAATCTTCTTGGGATCGCCTTTTTATGCGTTGTTAAAAGAAACATTTGAAACAACATTAAAACAAATAGATGATCTCAGCCAAGGATCACAGAACCCACTGTATTTCAAAGGATTCTTGGAAGATGTCGCCTTGAAAAAATACATGCCTGTGGTTTGTTTGTGGTCAAATATAATAGTATCTCAAATTGACTCGAATCCGGATACTATTTCAAACGCAAGGGTTGAAAGCTTCTTCCGAACATTGAAACACAATGTTATGAAAGGTCAGCTCTACGAAAGAATAACACATTTTCTTCGAAAACTACAATCGTATATTGAATCTCTGTTCCACTTTTCCGACTTTGACATTGAAGATATATACGCTACTGATAAAGGAATAAGTAATGCTAAAAAACGTCAAGATGATAGAATCGCAGAATATGACAGATTTGTCGGAAACGTAGAAGACATAGAGGACGAATGGCATAGTCCATACTTTCAAAAAGATGCTTCAACCCACTTGTTCAAGAAGAAAAAGAAGCAGGAAACTAACAGCTTAAACACACAACTTGAACAATCAACACAGAAGCACCCAGATTCAAAGGAAAACAGTGATAACAACAGAAAAAGATCATTAGAAGAAGATTTAGAAACTACCTGTAATCTGTCCTCTATTCATCAATTCATTGACAAAGGATTTGAATTTCCAGTTACCACCAAATGGTATTTCGGTGAGTTTCCTTCAGAATATGAGAGCATAGGAGTAAGTAGTATGATTGTAAGCTCAGAAATGCTTCAAACGCTCGATGCACATACATATATGGATGGAGAAACCTTAGATGCGATAATTGCAGTGGCCATAAAAGAATGTGAGGTCGAAAGCGTAAAATTGGTATCAACTTACATGTCGAGAAACTTGTTTGATACAACTCAACTAAAAGAAGTATTGGATAGGAAACGAGATTATGTTTTACCAGTTCTAACCAATACATCGGGAGTATGGGTGGTTCCTTTGAATGTTAGAGCTGGGCAAGCACCCACCAAGCAAGTTGGAAGAGGGAACCATTGGGTTCTCTTCATTGCTGATTTTATGAATAGAGAAACTTTTTATTTAGATCCTCTCGAAACAGCATCCCCATATTTGAAGGACGTACAAGAAGAATTTTTGAAGGCAGTAAGCTCTATTCGGAGACTTAAAAATCAACCATTTGATTCAACCAATTGGCAAAGCGGCTCGAAAAATATTGCGCACGACAAGCAAAACGACGACTACAACTGTGGTGTATATGTAGCTAAATATGCACAAAACTTTCTTTTGAAGAAACCGTTGACCGGGCTAGGAAACATGGATTCTGAGAGGAAACAAATCAAAATAAAACTCCTAAATACAGCAGTAATAAAAATTTGTTTATACTGCAGCAGCTTGAAATCACTAATTTTGTCATGTCAATCATGTGGACGGAGGTGTTGCAGTAGATGCGCCCCAAATATGGTGCTAAAAATTCCATCTACAAAACAATGTGAAATATGTTCGAAAATTAAAATGATATAATTTTTAAGTCTCATCAATAAATTTTTATATTACCTTTTAACTTGAAGTATTTTTATTTGTCCAGTTTGAGTCCTTTCAGAAACGAGATAGAATCCTGTCGTCTAAGTCAAAAATGAAAAAATTGTCATTCCATCGGCTACAAAAAATAGTTGCCATAAACCTCAACCATTCGCGTGGATTTTTTTTTAAATTTTAAATGGTTCCTATGATCAGATAGGTCAATTCCAACACTCCACCATCTCAAAATATTTTCGGAGGATAGTATGCTTCTAATTCAAATGATAAAATTGACATTCTATCGCCTCCAAAAAATATTAGCCTTAGGACTTGTCCATTATCGTAAATTTCTTGAAATTTTAAATGGTTCCCATGACCAGATGGGTCAATTCCAACATTCCACCATCTCAGAATATTCTCGTAGGATGGTATGCTTCTAATTCAAATGATAAAATCGACATTCTATCGCCTCCAAAAAATATTAGCCTTAGGACTTGTCCATTATCGTAAATTTCTTGAAATTTAAAATGGTTCCCATGACCAGATGGGTCAATTCCAACACTCCATCATCTCAGAATATTCTCGGAGGATGGTATGCTTCTAATTCAAATGATAAAATCGACATTCTATCGCCTCCAAAAAATATTAGCTTTAGGACTTGTCCATTATCGTAAATTTCTTGAAATTTCAAATGGTTCCCATGACCAGATGGGTCAATTCCAACATTCCACCATCTCAGAATATTCTCGGAGGATGGTATGCTTCTAATTCAAATGATAAAATTGACATTCTATCGCCTCCGAAAAATATTAGCCTTAGGACTTGTCCATTATCGTAAATTTCTTGAAATTTAAAATGGTTCCCATGACCAGATGGGTCAATTCCAACATTCCACCATCTCAGAATATTCTCGGAGGATGGTATGCTTCTAATTCAAATGATAAAATTGACATTCTATCGCCTCCGAAAAATATTAGCCTTAGGACTTGTCCATTATCGTAAATTTCTTGAAATTTAAAATGGTTCCCATGACCAGATGGGTCAATTCCAACATTCCACCATCTCAGAATATTCTCGGAGGATAGTATGCTTCTAATTCAAATGATAAAATTGACATTCTATCGCCTCCGAAAAATATTAGCCTTAGGACTTGTCCATTTTCGTGAATTTCTTGAAATTTCAAATGGTTCCCATGACCAGATAGGTCAATTCCAACACTCCACCATCTCAGAATATTCTCGTAGGATGGTGTGCTTCTAATTTAAATGATAAAACTGTCTTATCATCGGCTACAAAAAATGTCAGTTGTAATTAAAAGTTATTGGTATCTTTTTATTGGTATCTTCACCCACATGCGAGTGACATGCTAGGGAAAATTGGTCGTGATATTTCTTGAACATCTTGCAAATGGCTTGACAAGTTTGAGAACAACGTGTTCAACGTGTATGCCAAGTTTATTGAGTTTATTAGACATATACTGTGAAAATCTGCATCTGTTTTTTGTCGAAAATAATTGCTCGTCAACTGTAATATTTTGCCCTTGACTTGACAGTTCTCAATATTCCTAAAGCTCCCAATAAATCCCAATAAATGCACAAATTTCAGATAATTCTGTTGTTCAATCATTCTTCAAAATTCAGCAGTCTACATTTGTGCGTTTTTATATGCTTGATAATATTGTTATCTATTATCAACGAGATAAGACCATCTGCCATAATCTGCCTCGTTTTTGCGTTACCTGTTGGCCTTTTCACAGCCTTGAAAATACAAGTAGATGGTAACCTTCCAGGAACACCAGTTTCGTCAAATTTTTACCGCACAGTACCATCGACAACTGTTCCGGTCTCCTGGAAAGTGTTTTTGTTCCTTCATCAGAGTCTGCACTGCTTGATATATTGATGACATTTTCATTTTCATCATTGGTGATCGACTCCTCATCGTTATCTTCAATGTCAAATGTTTCACTTTAAATACAGTCTGCCTCATCTCCACATGATAGTTCAGAATTTATTTTTTTTCCCAAAATATATATTTTATTAAGGCACATGTGGCGTTAGCCTGACGGGGCCGGGAGTCCAATATTTTGACAATTTTTGTCTTACAACTATGTTAGTAATATGTAACCGATTACTCGCGGTTGGCTCGAGGTTAGTATTACAAGTGTTCTCATAATTGGTATGTTGCAGTCTTCGATGCTCTGTACGTGTGCCCGACACGGGATACTTCCTATTGGGATGCAGCTGACCATTAATCAGTACCGCCCCCCTAGTCTGTACCCCATATCTAGCGTGGTGCGTCTTTCTCGACTCGAGGAATCCAGGATAGAATGGTCACTAGCCGGCGCAATCATCAGCTCGTGTAGAGTTGTCATGAGCGGTACAACCTTTGGCTCTTGTTGAATGATCAGTAGACTGCACAACCTTCGGCCCGTGCATCTGTAAAGAGTGTGTGTATGTATTGCCGTGACTAAGTAAAAGTTTATCGATCGGATAGGAGGGATATGAAACGGGGACACAACGAAGGAAACATCATTAAACGTTGACATCGACGTTTCTGAGGAACAGGTATAGATGAAGCAGAAGATCAGGATCTCGGCTACCTAAGATATCCCGGACGGGGATATCCGATTGTCTGCCTTGTGCTCTCAGTGCTCTAGAGAGCTGAGAGCGAGCAGCATGGAACCGGATACACGACCAGACAACATGCTCGATGTCGTGGTAGCCATCGCCACAATCACAAAGATTGTTTGCTGCGAGCCCAATGCGATAGAGATGCGCGTTTAGGTTGTAGTGATTGGACATAAGCCGAGATATCACGCGAATGAAATCACGACCTACATTCAATCCCTTGAACCATGCACTCGTCGAGACCTTAGGGATAATCGTGTGTGACCAACGACCGAACTCATCACCACTCCACATGCGCTGCCAACTTACGAGCGTATTATAAGCAATTTGCCTTTCAAAAAGTGTGCCTTCTAAAGCGCCCACCTTAGCTAGCGAGTCCGCTTTCTCATTCCCCGGAATCGAGCAATGAGAGGGAACCCATGCTAAGGTAATCTTGAATAATTTTTCGACCAAAACACTCAATAGTTGTCTTATTCTTGTTAGGAAATAAGATGAGCGTTTATCAACTTTCATTGAGCGGATTGCCTCTATTGAGCTGAGACTGTCTGAAAAAAATAAAATAGTGGTCGATGGGCAATGTTTCAATGATCCGTAATGCGTAATATATCGCACCCAGTTCAGCGACATACACGGAACAAGGATCTTTGAGTTTGAAAGAGGCACTGGAATTTTCATTGAAGATGCCGAAGCCAGTGGACCCGTTTATGAATGAACCGTCAGTAAAGAACATTTTATCAGATCTAACTTTCCCATATTCTGCCGAAAATATCGGCGGAATAGAATCGGAGCAGGTGATCTGGGATTCCATGGATTTTTTGTCGCATGGACAGATCAAAAATGAAAGAGGAATTGCAGAAGTAAGGGAAGCAAACTTGGTTGGAGATGCCTGGTGAAGGGCGCACGTCGTGTGTAAGGTACTCAGATATAAAGACATAAAACTTGACTGAGGAGTCAGTTGGAGTAGATTTTCGAAGTTATCAATCACCAATGGATTCATGATCTTGCAACGGATGAGAAATCTGTAGGATAATTCTGTGAACCGAAGAGTAAGCGGGGGTACTCCTGCCAAAACTTCGAGACTCATCGTATGTGTCGAATGCAAACACCCCATGGCTATACGCAAGCAACGATATTGTATTCTCTCCAGCTTGAGAATATGAATCCTGGCAGCTGATCGGAAGCAAAAACTGCCATATTCTAACACTGATAATATCGTTGTTTTGTACAACTGAATGAGGTCTCCTGGATGGGCACCCCACCATGTTCCGGTAATTGTTTGGAGAAAATTGATTCTTTGCTGGCATTTCTGTTTCAAATACGCAATGTGTCTCCCCCAGGTACACTTAGAATCAAAATATACACCCAGGTATTTGAAAAACATAGAGTGTTGGATCGTTTTGCCGGATAGGTCAAGCTGGAATTGGGCGGGTTCGTGCTTCCTAGAAAAAACGACCATTTCAGTTTTCTCCGTAGAGAATTCGATACCTAGCTTGAGGGCCCACGTGAACAGATTGTTCAGGGTATCTTGCAACGACTTTTGCAGAACGACGGGATTAGTACCCGTGATGGAAATAACTCCATCGTCTGCAAGTTGTCTCAGCGTGCAATCTCTAGTTAGACAATCATCCATATCATTGACGTAAAAACTGTACAAGAGGGGGCTTAGGCAGGAGCCTTGTGGTAGGCCCATAAAACTGTAACGAGAAGATTTCGAGCTGCCATGAGAGAAAATCATGTGCTTTTCTGACAGTAAATTGTACAGGAAATTGTTAAGAATTGGAGAAAGTCCACGATTATGAAGCTTCTCTGAGAGAATTCCCATGGAAACTGAATCAAATGCCCCTTTGATATCGAGAAAAACGGAAGCCATTTGTTCTTTGCGAGCAAATGCGATTTGGATTTCAGAAGATAGCAGCGCGAGACAATCATTTGCGGAAGCCAAACTGCGTATTTGACAGCAAATTGTTCGTTTCGACCCACTTGTCCAAACGAAGTAGAATCATTTTCTCTAACAATTTACGAATACAGGATAGCATTGCAATCGGCCTATACGAATTGTGATCGCAAGCCGGCTTGTTGGGTTTCCGTATGGCTATCACTCTCACTTGTCTCCAGTCATGCGGGACAATATTCAGCTCCAGAAACTTGTTGAACAAGTTCAGCAAACGCTGTTTTGCCAAGTCGGGAAGATTCTTCAACAAGTTGAATTTAATCTTGTCCGACCCCGGAGCTGAATTGTTACATGAGAGGAGGGCAATTGAGAATTCCACCATCGAAAAATTCTCATAATTGCTTTGAAGTGGAATGTCGCGTACGACGTTTTGTGCAGGAACGGTGTCGGGGCAAACCTTCCTTGCAAAGTTAAAAATCCAACGGTCAGAGTATTCCTCACTTTCGTGTGTATGGTTGTATATTTCGTTTCGTTTGGTTGTATGTAACTTCCGCCAATATCCACGCTTTTTTGCTTTAATCAAACCTTTTAGTTTGGCTTCTAGAGCTTGGTACTTTCGAAACCATTCCACTAATCCAGTTTTCCTGAATTTTTTGAAAGCGGATGATTTTTCAAGGTAGACCTTTGAACACTCCTTGTCCCACCAAAGTGATGGAGGACGACGTCGGAAAGTGGTAGCCGGTACACGTTTCTTTTGAGCTTGAAGTGCGCTTTCGTAAATCAAACTCGATATAAAGTTATACTCTTCGAGTGGAGGAAGTTCATGCATTGAAACAATTGCTTCAGATATTATATCCGCAAATGTTCTCCAGTCAATATTCTTCGTGAGGTCATACGAAATATTGACTGACTCACGAGAGCTTGATTCATTAGCGATCGATAAAATTATTGGTAGGTGATCACTACCGTGGGGATCTTGGATTACCTTCCACATGCAATCCAGGGATAACGAAGAAGAGCAGAGAGATATGTCTAGCATGCTTGCCCGTGCAGGAGGGTTGGTTATTCTGGTTGCTTCCCCAGTATTCAAAACTGTCAACTTGAAGTTGTCGCACAGATCATAAATCAAAGTGGCACGGTTGTCATCGTAGAGTGATCCCCATGCTGTTCCATGGTAGTTAAAATCACCTAAGATTACCCGCGGCTCCGGCATTGCCTCGATAGTATCAAAGAACTGATGGCGGCCTACCGTATTTCTGGGAGGGATATATATCGAAGCAATGCAGAGGTCTTTGCCATTGATTTGTGTCTGCCAAGCAACAACTTCAATGCCTGTCATCGATGGGAGAGTGACTCTATAGAAGGAGTGACATTTTTAATCCCCAATAGTACGCCACCAAACGAGTCATTTCGATCGAGGCGAATAATGTTAAAATCGTGGAAATTCAGCTCGTCGGCTGAAGAAAGCCATGTTTCACAGAAGGAAGATACATCACAGTTAGAGTTATGAACTAAAAATTTAAATTGATCTAGTTTAGGGATGATGCTTCTGCAATTCCACTGTATTACAGTGGTCAATTCCTTGACCTCTTGCACTGAATCAGGCATCGAGGGAAATGAACGCTGCTAAAAAGGCACATTTTTCTTTCAAGAATGTTCTCACTACCGGAAGCAAACATAATACTATGCTTTTAAGAGAGTCATTAATATTCAAAGCATTCAAAATGTTGTCCACCAGGTCAGAAAGCGCAAACAAGCCAGGTTGTGATTGTTGCTTTGTCCGCGAAAAAGGAACAGACGTATTGGGTGTTGTTCCGGAACGTGCTGAGGACCCCTGGTTAGTAGAAGAACCGTGTAAACCAGGAGGCACTTGCTTCGGTCTATTTTCAGCACGTTCGGTTCGAAGTTTCAATCCAACTTGGGAAATTTCGGACTTCTTACTGGGGAGTGATGGAAAAGTAGTAATTTTCCTTTTCCTGATGGCACCCTGCGATGTACCAGAACTTCCCGCGTTGGGAGCGTCAGCGACAGGCTCGTCGTTCTGCAGGAGGGAGTAAGGATTGTCCTGCGTCGTTGGCACGGAATTCTTAAGCATTTCTGCATAAGTCCGTTTTGAAAATTCCTTTAAGGAACGCTTGATTTTTTCCCCTCTTTGTATGTACACCGGGCATTGTGAAAGATCATGGGGGGCCCCGTCCCAATGAAGACACTTGCGCTCTTTTGCGCAAGAAGTACCATCATGACTCTCTCCACAATCTGCGCAACGCTTTTTGTTGCAACAGTAGACGGCCGTGTGACCAAGTTGCTTGCAGTTGTTGCAACTCATTACCCGGGGTTCAAACAATCGAACAGGTAAACGAAGCGCATCTATCGAAACGAAGTTTGGAAGGGCGGAGCCCTCAAAGGTTACTCGAAAATAATTTGTCGAACTGAGAACTCTCTTATTATTTATAATAGATACGGATTTCAGTTGGTCGCATGCAAGAATCTTCACAGTTTTAAGCGAAGAGTTCTTGAAGCGACCGACTCCATCCTTGAGTATATCATTTCGGGTCAAACCCTTTTCGGTGATTACGCCGTCGATTTCTACGTTACGACAGGGCACGTATACGCGATACTCAATCGCAAAGAGATCGCAACGGGTTATATCATTTGCTTGGGTCCGGCTGGAGACGACAACTCGTAATTTGTCTGGCCCCATCCGAGTAATCTCGGTAACATCTGAGAAGTTTTTTGTCAGCTATGCGAATAACATTGAGGGGTTTGGATTTTCGCCTAAAGTACATAATGAATGGGCCTTTGGAGCCCTCAGGGTATACTTTTTGACGAAAATCCAGTTTTTCTTCATCCTCCTCATCATCAGAAATTACGTTTTCTATTTCCTTTCTTCTTCCAATTTCTACTTCACCTTCCGGTTCTTCAGGGGGTTCCGTATCAGAGATATACGTTGGCGTCGTTGCGGGATCCTCCCCGCCTTCAGCCATAGTAATAAATTTCGTCAACTGTTCGATATGACCAGAATTTATTGGTAATAAAAAAATTAAAAAATAAATATAATAAGATAAACTTCTATTTTAGTTACAGTAGAAAATTATAGTTATTCAAACTAATTTTTATTAAATTAAATTCAAAAATGAAAAAAGTTCCAACAAATGTTCAAGTGCAATATATATGAAGATGGTCACCCTCATGCCAACGCTTGATGATTACGTAAACACCAAGCGAAACAATGGTATTTGTTATGCACAGAAAGTGGAAGAAATGATAGAAAGGAGAAAAAAAAAGAAATAAACTTCTACTTGCCGCTGCGGTGTGACGTATGTGATCTGTTGAATGAATCCTCAGTGTCTCGATCGTACACCACTTATTTGGTTGAGATTCACCACGCTTGCAAGCGCACCGGATGAAAAAAACACAATAGAATCGATGTGAAAAAGCACCTGAAGAATGCGTCCGATAAGCTTGCAAGTGTAGTTCAGAATTTGTTGCCTCTGATTCTACAGTACACTCTTCACTTATGTTAGTTTATTTTTCCAATAACTCATTTTTATTCGACATTTATTTTCTGCATTTAGGCCTCAAAAGAAATAAAATAAACAACTTGTTAGAAAAAGTATTACTGCATAAAGATTCAAATAATCATTACTACTTTAGATTTTTGAGAAACTGCAACTTATCAAATATTCGCCCAAAGTGACAATTTATCATGTACTTGTATTTTATCATGCGAAATTTAGTGAAGTCAGTGATGAAAGTCATTTTATTATTTAAAATTCCTCAAGCAGTCAACTTGACAACAAAAGATTTTTTTCGTGTGAAATGTCCCCTTTACAATGATCCTAAACGGGAAATTGTATGACCGATATCTCGGAATTTGTGCACCCGTGGCCGGATGGTTAGCGTCTCACATTATCATGCCGGGTGTCCGGGTTCGATTCCCGTTCTGGCCGGGGGATTTTTCGTGAAAGAAATTTCCTTCGACTTGCACTGTATTCTAGAGCTTGCCCCTCGGAATACATTCAAGGCGTGTTATTTGGCTGAAGAAATCTGAACTAAGTATTAATGAATGACGCTAATTATTACATACGTTGAGACGGCAAAAGTTTCACAGGGAACGTTAAAGCCATTCAAGAGAAGATATATTACGCGATCACTAAAGCCAGCTATCAAGAAAATAATGGGTTACTTTTGACGTAGGACTACGTCTAACCGGAATATATAGGGGGTGAAATGAAAATCTATGCACTGAACAAGTAGGAAAAAATGCAAGATTTGGAACGCTTATAACTCGAGCATTTCTCAATAGATCGCAAAGGTTTTTGCATCAATTGATAGGAAATATATCTACACATCTATCATAACGAATAACATTTCATTTTTTTAAGATAAATAACTGAATAATTGTGAAACATCAAGCATTGTCCAAATGCACTATGTGCCCATTTTTGATTGGTCCATTTCGTGCTCCTCAAATCGTACTGACCAAAACGGGCAACCAGAGCAGCAGCGAAATACAATGAAGCACGATTGGAAAGGAAAAAGAAAAAATATGAACGAAACATTGGTCGCAGTCTCACACATGCGTAATCCTCGAGCCAGCCATTCAGCTTAAAAATCCCCGCTCCGCTGCCGTAACGATCATTCTTTGTGTGGACACCGACTGGACAACATCGTTGCTGGACGAGCTGGACGGCGAGGGATCGAGTGCCTTTCTCAAGGCAAGAGGGTGGAGGTGGTAGCGCTGGAGTAGAGTAGAGTAGAGTTTTCAAAGAGCCTTTCTCAAGGCTAGAGACGAATGAACTGCAAAAGTTTACAGCCTCTATAATACAATACCTTCCTTCCTTCCGTAACGATCATTCTTATCCAAACCGTACACCACATCGTTTCGCATCACATCACATCAACAAACCAACACAAGTAGCCATGTCTGGACATGGCAAAGGAGGGAAAGTGAAGGGAAAGGCAAAATCCCGCTCGAACAGTGTTGGTCTACAGTTCCCCGTAGGTGTATTCGCCAATTGCTCCGCAAGGGTAGCTAGGCCGAGTGCGTTAGTACCAGTGCACCAGTCCACCTAGCCGACGTTATATAGTTTCGGCCGCCGAAGTGATCAAGTTGGCTGGCAAAGCTGCTCGCGACGATAAGAAAATCCGCATTCAGAACAGAACACATTCGGTTCGGTGAACATCAAGACAACAACAGGGAGTTGCAGCGAGTGGCGAGTGGCAAACGCAATCGCAAAACGGCAGAAGAAAAAAGTTTGTTCTATGTACAAACTGCTTTGGTGGCAAATCCAGAACAAGGCGGCATCAGGGGCGTTCGAAATGGTTTTTTTTTTCAAAACCACGAGTACTAAGTTTTCTAAATAGGAACCATTCCATAAAACACGGCGCTTTTCAGGGCCATTAAACCTTCCGAAAAAGAGTTTACGAAATACAGTTCAATGCTTTCTAAAACAATATCCAAAATAATAATAAAACACAAATTGATTTTTTCATAATTTGTTTGCCAGGATATAATGAGTATGAGAATTTGGCAGTTTTTCTGAGCTTATTGATGGCTGGGGACTTTCCCGATTTTTTCAATTTTCACCAATTCTTAAATTGCTTCTAGATTGAAAGTACAGTCGTCATTTAGCTAATTGGACGGACCTGTAATGCGACATATTTATTTGGACATTTTTGTAAACATAGAGTTCGGGGTCCAAATTATGACCCCACATTGAAAGTCGACACTGTACCACTGTCATCGCAAATGTTCAATTACCGATTTATTGCCGATTTGTCTCTATCCTATGAGCGTGTACCGCTAAAGTACAAAACGCGCGGATCCGCTGAAAAATATATCATTCTCTTTCAAACCGTAAATCAGTGTGGTTGTATGGCATCGTTTCACATTACATCGCATCAACGGATTGGTGCCGGAGCACCAGTATACCTGATAGCGGTTATAGAATTTCGGCCGCCGGAGTGCTCGAGTTGGCTTGCAAAGCTGCTCACGACAATAAGAAAACCCGCCTACAGAACAGAGCACATTCGGTTCGGTGGCAACAACTAGTCTCAGCGAGTGACAAACGCAATCGCAAAACGGCAGCAGGTAGAAGAAGGAAAAAGTTTGTTTATACAGTCTGCTTTGGTGGTAAAACCAGCCACCGTAAAACACGGCACTTTTCAGGGCCATTAAACCTTTCAAAGAAGAGTTATTAAAAGTTTTTCACAATACCAATGCATTCTAAAGTGACATAATATGACATATAATATAAACTGATTTATTTTGCTTATGCTTGTTCTTGAACTTATTGGTGGTTGGGGTCTTTTAAATTGATCATTCAGTTTTCACAAATCCATGCATGGTTTCCGAATTAAACGTAGCTTCAAATTACAACACATTGTATGCAGGATGGCATTACTGAATTTTCTAGGTAGCAAGAACTGCTTTCTTTGGCTGATAACTGATGTTGAAAATTGACTGACGTTACAACTGTATAGAGATTGTATAGAAAAATAACTAAGGAGCAACATGATGAGCTATGTATTTCCTGCTGCTCTGTTCTTATTTTAAAGGACTTTAATCCGAAGGTCATCCATCGCTGTATTTACTGTTGGTTTTTCAGAACGCTTATAGCTCGTGTATTTCTCGACAGATCGTGAAGTTCGTCTCCAAAACCTCATTTCTCTTTCATTTTTATTTACTTTGTTTGCGGAGACTACGAATCTTACAATTCATTCGTCTTCGAACCCACAGTTTAAGGTACGGTAATGTGCTCAATAGTGAAATATATATATTAGTGAATGAGCTGAAGACCACCTATGCATTCCCTATCACAGCCATCATTTTGATTGTACGATATGTGCATACGCCGAAAGATGCCCGGCGTTGAACATTTAATAAGTACAAATCCTTCAGAAAAAAATCAAGAATTAAGTTTGTAAAAAAAACGCAAAAACACAACACCAATGGTTCTTTTCAGAACTCCCAACACGTTCATAAAGAGTGAACAGTAAACTAATCCGTTTTTCAGGTAGATAGGTAGGTGTTCACGTAGGAGAAGAAAATAAAACAATATATTTAACATATAAATTTAGCAAAAGCTGTCCCCTTTGTATAGTCCTACGTCACTGCGGTTATGTCCCCGACATTACCCACCCGTCTTTTTCCCTAACCTAATATAATCGAGTCTGTAGATAATCGCGTTTGGAAAATACTCTTTTTTCAAGGATCTTTTTAGGAAAAATTGTTAAATTCTTCTCAAATAAATATGCGGCTGCCGGAAATCCGGCTATCCGTCCTTGAAGCTTGCTGAATATCCGATATCCGGTATCCAGCCAGACCACTTTCCGCTTCATCACTCATTTTCGGTAAATTTTATTTTAAAACCACTGTATCTCCGGAACGGTAGCAGTGAGCTGAATTTTGTCGTGCACCTTTTTTATTGCAAATCGTGCCTACTTTCATAAAATCGGATCGAAAAAATTAATATTCCAAAAATTCTTATTCCAACAATTTTTAAAAATCCAACTGTCCACTGTGCGCTATAAGCATTATTAGCTATCCGCTGCAAACACAAAAAATCAAAACCACTTTTTTGAGAAATTGAGTTTTAAGTGTTATTTTCGGAATAAAATAAAAATTCAGCATTTTTCCATATAGCCCTAATAATAACCTAAATATTGCGGAAGACCAGTAAATCAATCGAACCAACCGTTTTTGAGTTATATATTTTTTTGAAAATTTTCAGGCAAATTTTGCTTAATTTTGTAATTTGTAAAATGGAAAACCGATTATACAAATTGTCCTTTTTGGTCATAAAGAATGCGTCTGCAAAACTTGAGCCAAATAAAAAAAATTACAAAAAAATCGATCTTCAAATTCGAATGAATTCAAGAATTTATATATCTATTGCTCATATTGATGATGGCTTACATGGCGGAGCTATTAAGCGGCTCAATACTAATCTCAACTAATGGGAAATTCGGAACTCGAATCGACGTTTCAGGAGGATGGTTTTTTTTTATTGCCTAGAAAAAATTCTTATTCCTACCTGTTCACTCGTCGCTTTGTGTTCGACCTGCCTGGAACAATTGCAATTTGGTATTGGAATTTATACTCAAGAAATTATATAATTAATTTAACTCAAATAAACAGTAATGGTTACATCAAATCCATAGTCAGCTACAGAGTTCGGTAGATTTTCCTTTTTAAATTGTTATGAAAACATTCGTTGGTATGCCAGTCGAGAAAAAGGAGCTCAATTTCACCCCGAAAACAAATATTTGAATAGCCTGAGAAAAATCATCACAAACAAATCATCTTGATTATTAGGGAAAAAAAACAATAGGACAGTTTCCATAATAGTCCCAATTCTGTTTTGATGCGGCAAATTCCGCTCCACTCTTTGAAACGCAAAAGAAACGAAGAGAATTAGTTTTTATGGCGCAAAACCAAGCAAAAGTTTTTTGATCCCACTGTGTTTGTGTACGCAATGTAAACCTGCGGTTCCGAATGGAATTCCTCATTTTGAGCGTCGAGCACGGGCCTACAAGCCTACATTAGTTACATTATAGCACTCGTTGGAGCCGAAATGGCAGTAAAGTGCGAGCGGGCGAGCGATCCGCCGTTGATAAAAACAAGAAAGATACCAGAGCGTCACAGAGCTTTGTGGTTTTGGGGCTAGAATGTTTCACCATTTGGTGGTTTGGTTGAAGAGATCGGCATCCGAGCCGTCTGTGTTGGTTGGATACATTTCAAGTCGGAACTTTGAGTGAAAAGTAATAAAACATTTAAGACGCACTACAGATGGCTCGACATCTGATGTTGTAATAAAAAAATACTGAACCCTCGCTGTTGTTGAAGTCGGTTTTAATCATCGTGAGTACCTGTGAAGAGACTCTCTTCACCATCCGAAAAACTGAATTATGTCTCGCGGAAACAAGATTATTGAAATGGAATGGCATTGACATTGCGCAATTTGCTGTTGGTACATTTTTAGGCAACGCTTACGGGCGCGAGGATTTGAATTTCCCATTTTTAGTACATATGCATTATATTCATGTGGTAGTAGCGCACACCATCGAAAAGCAATCGAACTTGAACTTTGAGTCAGCAGAAACGACAAGAGGGGCGTTACTGTGTTGGATTACTGCTGGCTGAATCTCAATGCTCCCTACCATCAATAAATATTAATTGACATCCAGTCAGAAGCGCTTTTAGCGTGACAAGATTTCATTTAGCCTGCAGGTACAAAAGCTAACACTCCCTTTTTGCAGAAGTCAATCTAGCGTCTTTTCAGTAAAATGATCAGTGTGGTTCGCCAGATTTTAAACATTCAAACCTCGTATATTTGTTCATTTTCAAAAACGTTGAGACATGAATTATTTTTTTCAATTTTGCCCGTAAGGTGCATAATTCAGAATTATGGTGGTCTGAAAAATCGAATGTTTTGCCAATACGCTCATTTTTGAAAAATTATAACTTTCTGCGATTTTTTTAATGCAAATATATTGACTTTTTGTGATTTTCAAGGTGCCGCCACCCAAAAGACTACAGCCTTTTATATCGTTTTCAGAAAGTTAAGACTTTTTATATAAAATGTCAAAGGTAATTTTTTTGTTTTGATATATACAACTTCATCTCGTTTTTATACTGATTTTGAAAAATATACTAATTTAGAAAAACTGACTTTCACACCGCTTGACCGAAAAAAATCTTTTCACATTAAATTAAAAGTATAAAAATTATCATTCTGGAATAAATGGTAAATGTCTATTTCTAGATGAAAATTATAATCAAAAAAAAATTAAGATTCTGATTTCTTATATTATTTTTTGGAAAGATGAGACTGTTTTACAAAGCATATCAAAAAGTCAAGAAGGTATGTATTTCGGTTCGGGAATATTTTAAACTGTTTTTCGAAAACACGTTAACACAATCCTTGTTAAAGGTATTCATTTTGTACTTCATTCTTCTCTTTTGACCTATCTCTTGTTTCTCACTTGATTAACACTTGCTTCTTTACTTGTTTGCTTGTGTCTTTGCTGCATCAGCACTGTTTTATGTACCAGCATGGGTACTTGAAACAACTATTAGGCACGTTTCTGTCTGATTACAAACAATATACCAACGTGCATACTTGTAGAATACATCTGGTATGTTTGTGTCAGACAACTGGGGAATGTTACTCGTCTGTTCATCAAGTTACTATTTTCGTTCTGAACCTATTTCTTTGTCTTAAACCGATTCGAATATATTTCACAAATTTATTGCTTTTTATTCGAGATTTTATTATTTTATAAACTCATAATATTTTCGTCCAAAATTGTTTTCATATTGATACACTTTTTAATAAGAAACATTTGTTATGTGCTGCAACATTCCAAACAATTGAAACATCAAACGATTATTTTCTAAGAAAATTATCCTCGAAAAATAAAAATAAAAAGATTTGTTATAATGTATATTTTTCACATCCTTATACCATAAAAATTAACCCCTCAACTAAATTAATTAAGGAATTGCACAAAATTACCTACTATTTTAGGAAAATTTGCTTCTAGGTTGAAAAGACTCGGAAAACAATCCAAAACGACAAAAAATTGAGAATTTTCAGTAAATTTTATTTTAAAATCACTGTATCCCGGGAACGTTAGCAACGGCATCTCTGTGTGAGATTGCTTATACTATGAACATTTATTGCAACAATATTATCTGTCAAAATTCATATTATTTTGATCGTGAGCGAACGTAAAATTCATAGACCAGTATTTGAGTGTGAAAAATAATAGGGGTTTTACTATACTATACATCGTGATGTGACTTTTAATACAAATTGTTTATTGATTTACGGGTTTCTGTAAATGAAAATAGTAAGTATGTACTGATAAAGTCTGCTTCATTTAATATTGGAACAAATTCTTTTGCTCATTGTAGCGCTCCTAGTGGACGGATTTGGAAACTTTTTTCACCCACGTGTCGGGAAATTCATTACCTTTCACTATGTATTTATGTCATAACACCAAACGATAGCATTTTGTAAACAACCGCCATGGAAGCCGAACGGAGAGATAAAATTGTGCACAGTTTTCTTGAAAATCCATTGTTGTCGGCATCTAAGCTAGCTAAACAGCTTAAAATGCCCAGAAATACCGTATGGCGTGTTATCAAGCAGTACAAGGAAATATTGACGACGGCTCGGAAGCCGCATTCGAAGCGTCGGAGTGGAACTGTCGACCGGAAACTGCGTGGGAAAGTCATCAAGGCCGTCACGAGGAATCCCAATCTTTCAGACCGCGATTTGGCCAATAAGTTCCAGGCCGCTCACAGTACGGTGCGACGAATTCGTCTCCGGGAAGGAATAAGGTCATTCCGAGCCAGCAAACAGCCAAATCGGACGCTGAAGCAGAACAATGTGGCCAGAATCCGTGCTCGAAAGCTGTACGACCAAGTGCTGACCAAGTTCGACGGATGTATTCTGATGGACGATGAGACCTACGTGAAGGCGGACTTTGGGCAAATCCCAGGTCAAAAATTTTATTTGGCGACGGCTCGGGGGGATGTACCTGCAAAATTTAAGTTCGTGTTTGCGGATAAATTCGCCCGCAAGTACATGATTTGGCAGGGGATATGCAGTTGTGGACAGAAAACCAAAGTCTTTCTCACTGACAAGACAATGACATCAGAAGTCTACAAAAAAAAGAGTGCCTACAGAAACGGATTCTGCCGTTTATTCGTGCCCACGACCGTCCAGTAATGTTTTGGCCGGACCTCGCAAGCTGCCATTACAGCGAAACGGTTATGGAATGGTACGCAACGAACGGGGTCAGCGTAATACCGAAGGACCTCAACCCCCCAAACTGCCCCCAGTTCCGGCCGATAGAGAAACACTGGGCAATCACGAAGCGGAGGCTTAAGGCAAAGGGAAAACTTGTTAGGAACATGACTCAAATGAAGAACTGGTGGAATCAAATCGCCAAAACGGTGGACGAAAAGGGTGTGCGCCGCCTAATGTGCCGTATGACGGGAAAAGTACGAGAATTTCTTCGAAACAGCAATGAATAATTTTTTTTATGAAAGAGTAAAGAAAATGCTACATTTGTATGAAAAACAAATTATGAATTCGTTAATAAATGACTGAACTACACGCAATTGTTTGTGTTTCAATAATAAATGAAGCAGACTTTATACTAATATTCTTTAAAATTTTGCTTTTTGTTTAAAGACAATGGGTCTTGGTAAAGACTGCAGTCCCGAAGAAAGACGGCTGATGAAAAAAAGTGCGATATGAGGGTAAAACATTTAAAGAAATGGCAGAAACCATCGGCTGCTCCCAGAATGAGCCCTGAAGTACCCGAAGAAAACGGAAACACGAGGACGGAAAAGGGAAACTAGTTCTAGGGATGACCGCCGAATACTGAAATTTTGTGAAAAAAGATCCTGCCTTTACATCTACAGCTATCAAAATAGAACTTGGACTGGAAGTAACGACTAGAACAATCCGGAACCGCTTGATTGATTGTAAATACCGTGCTCGTGTTGCCAGAAAAACTCCTTTCGTATCGGAAAGAAATCGTAAAAAAGACTGGTATTCGCTAAAAATTAGAATCTCAAACATGGAGTTAGCTATTCCAGAAATGTGCTATGGAGTGACGAAACAAAAGTAAATTTATTCGGTGCAGATAGCCGACATTATGTCAGACGTCCCAGAAATAACGAATTCTCTCCACAATACACAAAGAAGACCATCAAGCATGGCGAGTGTTGCATTACGGTATGGGGATGTTTTTCATGGCATGGCGTTGTACCTCTAAACTCTATTATGACACAGAATGAAGACTTTGCATCTTGAATGAAGTAATGCTATTATACAGAGGAAAACATAACAACAGGATAACGATCCTAAACACACCTCGAAAAAGGTGAAACAATTCGATGAAAAAGAAATTGACGTTTTGGACTGGCAAGCACAGTGTCCGGACCATAACCTAATCTTTGGAACGAGGCCAAGAGAAATGTCGCGAATATGAAACACAAAAACCGGGACGAGTTGTGGAACGCGATTCAAAAAGCTTGGTATGCTATTCCGGTAGAAACATGCCGAAGCTTGTCGATTCTCTGCCAAGACGTGGCGAAATTTATATGTAAAACTGTATAGCTTGTATGGCATCTTTGATGACGGCCATTTTGGATTTACATTTTTCATAAATAACTGTTTTCTTTTATGTAATCCGCCATGTTGTATCGTTCGCCATCTTGGATTTCAGTTTTTTCATAAATAACGGTGTTCTACTAGTCAAGCCCTTTCATTTAATACCCATATTGATGGCGTCATGTTATAGAGGCGGCCATTTTGAATTCGCATTTTTCATGAATAAATGTGTCCTACTACTATTTTTCATTTCCCTTTCGCCCTTTCATTTCATATCGATGGGGTTTTGAGAAAATATGTAATCGGCCGTCATCTTGAGTTTTCAATAGCATGGATACGCAGTTTTATAATTACAGAAGAGATAAAGATGTGTTCCAAATTTCAGATTAATCGGTCAGCAGAAAGCGATTTTAAATTTATGTTATTGTGGGACAGCGCTACAGACAAAGTTACAAAGTTACAAACGTACATACAATCGGGTCAAGCTAAACTAAACCGTTTAATAACATTTTTTAAACACCAAGAAAAAAGAAGATTCTTTTTCATTAATTCCCAAAGTTAATATGTTAAAAAAAAAATATTCTTGATATTTTTCTAATTTCTATTTTTTTAATCTTTTTTTAAGATTAGTTTTTTTTCACCACAATAGATCAAACTAATGGTCGCAGTGGTTCAATGCTCCTACAGAAGAAGATTAGTTTTTACACAAATTAATTCACCCATTACCATTTATAGGATTTTTTTTTAATTCAAACATTTTTATAGTTATAGTTTTTATTTTTAATTTTTTTTATTTTTAATTATTTATTTATTTATGTAACTTCTTTTTCTTCGAATGAAATATCCTTCTTCTCTATAAAATTATCAATTATATTATATTTTATATTAATTATATTTTTAATAGTTTTCTATTACATTGACAAAATAATTATTTTAATAATACAGTCAACTCTCCCTAACTCGGTATCCAAGGGACCATCGAGTTAGGGAGGTATCGAGATACAGAACATTTTTTCATATTTTTTTTTTATGCCACAAATTGCAAATATATGATGTTAGGGTAAGTGTCCCAATATTAGGGCTTAAAAATATGACCCAATTAGGAATAAACCAATTATGATACATGGGGTTTACTATAATTGGTACCATTGCGTATACAGGATATTACTATAATTGATTTGTTTTTGTGCATTAGTACATTTACCCTATGTGTACTAATGCGCATGTACTATTATACATTCTTTTCTCAAATTTTAATATAAATTTAAAATACATAGGATGTTTGTTTAGTAGGCAAATTTTATTGTAAAATGGAATTGGAAATGGAAAAGGAACTAGGTTTACAAAGAAAATATTAATTATGTATGTAATTCAAACTAAATTGTAACGATCACGCAGGAACTGTTCAATCGCAAAGAAATGTTCAAATAGTTTCACGGGAACATTTTCAGTTGATTGCAATATTTCGGACATATTCTTTAGGTTCAATTTAACGTTCGAAGGTGTAATTTCAAAACAATCAGCTCCATAGGACTACTATTTTCAACGTTTTTTTCAGCTTCTTCAACACTTTCCAGTATATCGGTGTCAGTCATTAGATCACAGCAAATCACGTTTTGATCCATTTCGCAATATTCATCAAATGACGATGAACAATCGAATGGTACTGCACTGTCGACAGCAGCAGGCTCACGACGCATTAATTCTGCCAGCGGAATATCATCATCATCATTTATGGAAAATCCGGCTTTCCTGAAGCAATTTTGAACAGTCTCAGATTTAACCTTGTTTATCCAAGAGCGTGAAAGTAATTCAATTGCATCCAATACCGATATATCTGAAGGGTCCTAGAGTATATTTGAATACAGTATGAGTGCTGAATAACATGAATGTAAAAAGGAAAAAAATACCGTTGTATCCTCCATTTCTAGCAGTCTTCGTTTTACTAATTCATGGCGATAGTACTGTTTCAGGTTCTTGATTATGCCCAAGTCCAGCGGCTGAACTACTGAAGTAGAGTTTGGTGGAAAAAACTGCAAATTTATCGATTTAAGCTTTGGTTGGAGAGATTTTGGGTGCGCTGTACAATTATCAACGAACATGACCACCTTTGAGGAGAAAGAGATATAAGTATGATACATTCCCATTACACAAAATTCCCGAATCAATACCTTTCTATTTTCATTGGAATATCTTTCGTCAAGTTGCATAATCCATTTCTCAAAAAGAATAGAGGTCATCCAGGCCTTGGTGTTACTCTCGTATATCACTGGTAATGATTTCTTCTTTTTGAAACACCGTGGGTTTTTACTCTTTCCAATGACCAGCAATGGTAGTTTATCGCTTCCGTGCATGTTGGTTGCACACATGACTGTCAGACGTTGTTTCGAATATTTTCCTCCGTGGCAAGCTTCTGATCGAAATGCAAATGTTTTGTCTGGCAAACATTTGTAGAAAAGTCCTGTTTCGTCTGCATTGTAGATATCACGTGCATCATACTCGGCGATTATACTGGGTAGGGTTTGCGAAATCCAGTTGTCCGTTACACTGAGATCTACACTGGCACTCTCGCCACATAGCTTCCGAAATGTCATCTTTTGCCGTTTTAAAAATTTACTTAGCCATCCAGAACTTCCTTTAAAATTGGGAATTCCCAGTTTCTGGGCAAATTCGCAAGCCTTCTCCCGAGGAATAGAACCTGAGAGAGGTAAATTATTCTCTCTGGCTCGATTGACAAAAATTTCCATTGACCGTTCCAGCTTCTCGTTCCCAACCAACCTTATACGCTTTTTGTCCACATTCAATTTTCCCATCCGATGCCATTTTTCCTTTTGCTTGAATAGTGTTGACACCGTACTTTGTGCAATACTGAAATCTTTTGCAACTTCAGACACCTTTCGCCCATACTTTTCGACCTGCTCGATGATGCTCAAACGTTGCGCTATAGGTTGCGCTTGAAAGGTTTTCCCTGGTTTTCCATACTTGAAAAAAAATCCTTGATAATACGAACACTTCGTCTTCACTTTCAAGAGCAATTGAAATGACAGCTAGAAAAGCACAAAAGCAAGTACGCGAAGATCAATCGAGTTAGCGAGGTACAAATCCATGGAAAAATGAAACAAAGCCCATCGAGTAAGAGAGGCATCGAGTAAGGGAGGTATCGAAGAATGAATGTAAAATCAAAGGTGCCATGAAATTCATCGAGTTAGGGAAAATATCGAGTTACTGAACATCGAGTAAGGGAGAGTTGACTGTATATTAATTTATTTATTAGAAATTTATTAATTTTTAAATCTTTATGTGCAGAATATATTTCATCACTAAATAAAATATATAATTTTGCTACAAATTTGATTACCTGACTTTTAATTAACTATTTATTTTTAACGTTTATAGTTACAGTGAAAAAATTATAAAACATTATGGCATTAGACCTATATTTAAATTAATATGTTAAACTAATGCGCCATTACAAAATACTCACCCCTTGTTCAAAATTATAAATAATACATTTGTAGACCTATCGACCCCATATATTATTTCTATTTGATGAAATATTGGATCCCTTATATAATTTTGATCAATTATTCAAATTTCAACAGACCTTTTTTTGGCAGTGCACTATTTTTTTAGCAATACACAGCAGATATTGAAACTGCTTCTGATAGAGTAAATCATATTTATCGAGATTATAATAACGGGTGATTACTCCGAATTCCTCACGCAGACGGAGCATCATTTTTTGTTTTTTTGCATGTTTATTCACACATGTAGGACGAGGAATTTATTATAATCGATTTCTTTATATCTCAATTACATTAGAGGAAATAATTATATATATGTATAACAATAGCCTGAGACATCAATAAAGGAAATAATAAAACGAATGAGCAATTTAACAAATAAAAGGATGTTTTGCGAGCGAATGCGAAGGTAAATCATGTATTATGCATTCTTTTTTTCTTTCAACTTCGTTCCCATGAATGTTTTTTTTTTATCTCATTTATTTATTTATTAGGCTCATTAGCATTTTAGCTGTAACAGAGCCGGGTTTTGATCGTGTACATGTACATATGTTTATGTTTCTATAAATTGTAAATTACACGGTAGTTAGTAGTAGCCATTTAGGCGTAAGGGTATTCTTTCTGTTCATCCATTGTTCAGCAGACCAGACAGCGGAGACAGTTGATATTGATCATTGTTGAGTTATTTATAGAACAGCAGCCCGATGTGTCTTGCAGAGCAGAGCAGTTGTATGGATGAATCGATCTTATTTCGACCGTGTATCGATTTCCATCGCTGATGATGGTTGCGTGGACGTAGTTATTCTATAACAACACAAAGATGGTCAATTGAGGGCCCTGAGTTTGAACTCACGATCGATCGCTTGGTAAGCGAACGCGTAACCAAGTGGCTACGAAGACCCCCAACCCCCATGAATGTTGTATGTAACACAAAATTGTGTGCAATAGTTCGTTCTATCAAACAAGACCTTTTTCGAATGTAAACATTAGGGTGCCAATGAATGTATGGGAAAAAACGACCCTAAAATTTCAAAAAGTTACCCTATACAAAATGTTCACCACCTCGAAAAAAACACCCTATACCAAATTTCAGCTCAATCGGACTTACGGGAGTGGCGCAAAGCGGTCAAAGTTTGAGTTTTTTGAAAATCGATAAATCACCCAAGGGAGATTTTGGGATTTTCGAAAAATATTTTTTGATGCCAAATGTTTTAAAATTGCATGAAACGTCGAGAACTAGTGTCATTTCGAAAAAAAATTTTTATCGAAAATCGTCACTCTGGGACTTGTTTTTTTTTGGAGTACGAAACGAGAAGTATGGTTTTGGGTGCCAATAAGAATATGTATCTCGATTTTTCATCCGGAACTTGCTACGAAATGTTGATTTGCACGATAATATGCGCTATGCAAAACATTAGCTCATTTTGACTTCATTTACTGGTGTCACAGACGTTAAAATTTGAGTTTTTGGAAAACCGAAAAATCAGCGGAAATCGGGGTTTTAAAAAAAAAATTTGATGTCAAATGTCTCAAAATTGCATCATTCGAAAATCGATTTTTCAGGCGGAAAAACGACCTAAAAACATTTTTTGCCGAAAGTGCCGAAAAAACATTTTTTTTGACAAAATTTTTTTTCGAGATTTACAGTTATCTCGAAAAATTTTTAATGCAATTTAAAAACGTTTGGCATCAAAATTTTGTTTCAAAACCTCGATTTTCAAAAAAAATCAAATTTTAACGGGTATGACACCAGGTAATGAAGTCCGAATGAGCTAATATTTCGCATAGGGTATATTATCATGCAAATCAACATTTCGTAGCAAGTTCCGAATGGAAAATCGGCAAACTATTTTATTGGCACCATTGCTTTACATGATAATGACTGATGCATCCATCAGTCAATCACAG
The DNA here is from genome assembly GCF_029784135.1 of Toxorhynchites rutilus septentrionalis. Lineage (NCBI taxonomy): Eukaryota > Metazoa > Arthropoda > Insecta > Diptera > Culicidae > Toxorhynchites > Toxorhynchites rutilus. The sequence goes on from NC_073746.1 coordinate 6,490,066, forward strand.
ACCAAATATTTAATCAAAATCGCCGAATTGCTCATGGAAATTCACAGAAAATGAAACGCAGTTCCTCGAATGTTTTTGTGATTGCTGATTGTTGATTCTGTTACTTATCGAGAAACTTAATATCGAGCATCCCTAAGTGTGCTACCGAACAGCTGTGTTTGTTTACGTGAGTGTCTATTGTTTATAAAGTAAATAACAGCAATAGACAAAACAGCTGTTCAGTCTGCAGATAATTCGTCATTCTGCATTTCACAGTGTTCGCGAATAAACCACAATTTGAATTTTACGCAAGTGCGTTTGAACTTTGAAAAGTGTCCGAAAATTATTATCCGTGCGCGAACATATTGGTCCTTCGAGCCGGATCATACAGTGTAAAACAGTTTCTCGGGCACTTCTAACGACTGTGTGAAACAGTGCGGGCAATTATTGTGCAATTTCATTGCCAAAATTGTACCGAGAACAGTGCAAAACAATAGATGCGGATGAGGAAAAAGGCAGCAGTGAGAATAAAGTGTAACACAGAACAATAGTGGTATACAGAGTAGCTCGCCATTGCTACGTTCGTCTGCAATTGTGGTGCAACAGGAGCCATTGCAGCCATCGAACAGTGGAACTACATCGTCGACCGAAAGTTTCAGGACAGCGGTATCGGACTGGACTGGAAAAGGAAGGCAACCTAAGTATAAAAAGAGCATCGGGGTAAGGTGTCGTGCTGCATGAGACGCATTTGATCGATTGTGTGGTGAAAATAAAAAAAATAAGAATAAATAAATAAAATTTAAGAAAAATTGCATGCGAGTGTTTTAATCAGCAGTTGTGTTAATATTCCCTGAATTTCTGTATTATTATTGGATTGTTGACTGATTCATTATTATAAAACGGTTATATTCTACTCTGTCAAATTTGATTGGTTGTATCATCAATAAAGTCAGATGCGTTTGTGGATTGTCGAGTGTATTAACATTGTAGTTAAAGTGCAGTGTCCTGTGAATAGCAATGGCAAACGATTTACGAACATTGATGAGGCGTGAGCGTCAGCTGCAGAGCACCTTGGATGGAGTACAACAATTCATCCAGGACTACGATGCTGACCGGGACTTCCGGCAAGTGGGCGTTCGACTACAGATGCTTGAGCAGTTCTTCAACGAATTCTACTTAATCCGTGGAAAAATCGAGCAGCTACTGGAGAAGTCGACGGAGCCAACAGAACATGAAACAGAGGAAGAAATGCTTCAGCGTTTGGAGGACGAAAGCTGTGATGTAATCCAGAAGTTCGAGACTCGTTACTGCACATTGAAAGGGGAACTCTGGAACTACAAGCTGAAAGAGTTGTTTCGAGAAACACTGTTGAAGAATCCACTGTGCAGGCTGGAGCAAACTTTTCAAAGATAAAACTTCCTGAATTACGATTGCCTACATTCACTGGAAGAATCTGCGATTGGGTACCTTTCCGTGATACATTCCACAGCCTCATACACGTAAATACGCAGCTAACAGAGATCGACAAATTCACCTACCTCAGATCAGCGTTGTCGGGAGATGCTCTGCAAGAGATCAATTCCATTGATTTGTCATCGGCAAATTATAGCGTGGCATGGGCAGCTTTGGAGAGTCGTTACGAGAACAAAAAACTAATCGTAAAAGCGCATCTTGATTCACTGTTTGCATTGGAAGGGTTGCGTAAAGAAGGTTATCAACCATTTAGTCGGTGAATTCGAGAAAAATTTGCACATGTTAGAGAAAATTGGTGAAAAAACTGCACAGTGGAGTAAGATTTTAGCATATATGCTCTGCTCAAGATTGGATTTTATAACTCTGAGGCATTGGGAGACGCATCATAATTCGAAAGAAGTCCCAACCTACCAGAAGCTGATCGCTTTTCTACAAAATCACTGCTCCGTTCTACAATCCGTTGCCCTGCGAAGCCCACCAGACCCGATCATCGACCTGTGAAACCAGCAGTTTGTCATACATCAGTGAAATCATCGAAACGGTGTCCATTCTGCAACGAATCGTGGCATTCAGCATTTCTGTGTAGTAAATTCCAGCGAATGAAAATAAACGAGAGAAGTGAAGCTGTGGATAGATTTAAATTATGTCGAAATTGTCTTCGTCCAGGACACTTCGCTAGAAATTGCACAAGCGGAGCCTGTCGTCATTGCCGACAGCGTCATCACTCAATGTTACATTCCGAACAAACAAGATCCTCCGGTCCACAACCGTTAACGAATCCTTCAACATCACACCAACAGTCACCACAGTCGCAATCCATAACATGTAATCAGAATTCGAATTCACATATACATACCGCATACCCAACTACCTCGCAAATCTCCAACCCACAATTCACCACACAACACGCCACCCCCGGGCAAAGCTATGTTGCCCTCCCAGTCACACAAACACAAGACGTCCTGCTATCAACAGCACTGGTTGAAGTAGAAGATCATTTTGGAAACACAATGCTGGCACGTGCACTACTGGACTCGTGTTCTCAGCATTGTCTGATGACACGTAGCTTCTCTACGAAACTCAATTTTGAACAAGCATCTGTTCACCTAAACATCCAAGGGATTGGATCATCGCAGTCTGTTGCTACGAAGTCAGTCCGTGCCGTTGTTCGTCCACGTTCCAGAGAAATTTCGCAGTACGCTGAAGAGATCCAGTTCTATGTGTTGCCGAAGTTAACTGTAGAATTGCCGACTGCGAGTTTCGACCCTACAGGCTGGGATCTTCCTGAAGCTGCATCCCTAGCTGATCCACAATTCTTTGCATCGAGTACAATCGATCTCATCATCGGAGCTGAGTACTACATGGACTTGCTGAGAGAACGCCGAAGAAAGGCTGCAATGGAGGGCCCTACATTACAGGATACAGTATTCGGTTGGATAGTTTCCGGTCGTATTTCCAACAGTTTTGGATCGCCATCACTGGTGCATGTATGTTCAGACAGTGAAATACATGATCAGCTAGCTCGATTTTGGGAACTGGAAACCATTCGATCACCGAGTACTTTTCCAGTAGAAGAGTCTGCTTGTGAGAACATCTTCGACGAAACAACCTTCAGAGACGAATCGGGACGATTCGTTGTCACACTGCCAAAGAAAGGAGATGTCATCATTCGTCTTGGAGAGTCAAAGGGGATTGCTACGAAACGGTTCATGAGTTTGGAGCGTCGCTTTGCAAGGGATCCTGAGTTAAGAGCTGTGTATACGGAATTCATGCACGAGTATCAAGCGCTTGGTCACATGAAGGAAGTTCAGGGAGAAGCTGCCAACAAAAGCTACTACTATTTACCTCACATGCTGTTCTCAAGCCGGACAGCACCACAACGAAGCTCCGTGTAGTATTCGATGGCTCTTGTCCCACATCAACGGGAATTTCTCTGAATCACGCTCTCATGGTTGGCCCCGTTGTTCAAGATGAGCTGATTGACATAATTCTACGTTTCCGACTGCATCGATACGCGCTAGTTGCAGACATTGCCAAGATGTACCGTATGGTCCAAATCCAAGAAAATGATCAGCATTTACAAAGAATATTGTGGCGAGACTTATCTGATCAACCCATCCGTACTTTTGAACTGACAACTGTTACATATGGCACCGCATCCGCTCCTTATTTAGCCACGAAATGCCTTCAGCGACTAGCCGAATTATCACATCAAACTCACCCTGCCGCAGCTGCAGCGTTGAGAAAAGGCTTCTATGTAGACGATTTGCTGTATGGAGTAGACAATGTAGACGAGGGAAGAACATTGATAGAAGAAACAGTTATTGAAATCTGCAGGATTCTTGCTTCGAAAATGGAATTCAAACTGCAAAGAGTTGCTGGCAGATGTACCCAAAGAATTATCGGATGACCGCTCTATTTTGCAGTTGGATTCATCATGCTGTGCAGTGAAAACATTGGGGATTGTTTGGGAAACATCTACTGACAGCTTCCGCTTCCACACTCCAGCCTGGAACTTTTCAGAAATAATTACCAACCGAACAGTCCTTTCAGATGTATCACGCCTTTTCGATCCTCTTGGACTTGTGGGTCCAGTTATCATACAAGCGAAAATCTTCATACAGGAGCTGTGGAAACAGAACTACGAATGGGATGAGCCGCTGACCGCTGGGCACCAGGAACAATGGCAACAATATAGGCTATCCCTCAAAAGTCTAGACGGAATTCAAGTTCCCCGATGGGTAGGACTGCGACGAAATGTAGTAGCTGTCGAACTTCACGGATTTTGTGATGCGTCGGAGAAAGCATATGGAGCTTGTATCTACGTCAGAACAGTTGTTGAAGATGGTTCCGTGTCGACCAGATTACTTATATCTAAATCCCGAGTTGCACCGCTGGAGAATTTGAAGAAAGGGAAGAAAATGTAATCCATTCCTCGATTAGAGCTATCAGCTGCGCTTCTACTGTCACATCTCTACGACAAGATCGTTCACTGCACTCAGATCGATGCCATGGCATTTTTCTGGACCGACTCTACAATCGTTACCTGTTGGATATCATCACCACCGTCTCGTTGGAAGCAGTTTGTAGCTAATCGTGTATCTGAGATCCAACACATCACGCAGAAAGGGGTTTGGAAGCATGTTGCAGGCGAACAAAATCCTGCAGACATCATCTCTCGCGGTATGAATCCAGCACAGCTTCAGTATCAGCACAACTGGTTCAATGGTCCAAATTGGTTGCTGTGGGATAAAACAAATTGGCCTCACGCAAAGGAATGTACAGAGAGTGATATCGAGCCTATGGATCTGGAAGAAAAAAGTGTTACTGCAGTCCTTCCCATTGCTAACTTCAACGATATTTTTTGTTTACGGTCTTCTTTGTTGGACTTGGTACGCCTATCATCGTGGATTTTACGCTTTCGTCATAACGCTCAAGCCAGGAACAGAAGTAACCGAAGAAACGGGTTCCTCACAGTGGACGAACAGGATGAAGGCCTAAGGCTGCTAATTCGGCTATCTCAACAGGAATGTTTTCCCCAAGAACTGGTAGATTTGTTTAAAGGAAAGCAAGTAAAGCCGTCATCCAGAATCGTTTCACTAAAGCTAGTGGAGGGCATAATTTGTGTTGGCGGCCGGCTCCAAAATGCAACAATATCTCCCAGTCGCAAGCATCCATTTGTTCTAGACCATCGTCATCCTCTCACAAAATTAATTGTAGTCCATTATCATCGGAGAAATTTTCATATTGGACAGCAGCAGCTAATTGCCATGGTGAGAGAGCGTTTTTGGCCAACAAACATCCGCAATTTAGTCAGAAAGGTGATACATGAATGCATTCCTTGTTTTCGTGCAAAACCCAAGGCCCTGGAGCAATTAATGGCCGATTTACCACCAGAACGAGTAACTCCATGCTGTGCATTTCGTCGTGTAGGCGTTGACTACTGTGGACCATTCTACGTTTCATACCCTCAACGTCGCTGTCGACCCGTCAAATGTTTCGTTGCTCTCTTCGTTTGTTTAGTCACCAAAGCAGTACATCTGGAATTAGTAGCAGATCTCCCAACACAAGCATTTTTAGCTGCACTGAAGCGGTTCTTCTCTCGTCGTGGCAAACCTGATCTGATCATGTGTGACAACGCAAAGAATTTTGTTGGAGCAAGGAGGGAGATCGATGAACTTCGAAAACTATTCCAGACTCAACGGTTCCAGGAAACAATGGTGAGAGAAGCTGCTATCGACAGAATACAATTCCGGTTCATACCAGCTAGATCGCCAAATTTCGGCGGATTGTGCGAGTCTGCAGTTAAGTCGTTTAAAACGTTGTTTAAGCGAACTCTTGGCACACGTAGCTTGGTGTACGACGAGATGCAAACAATCCTTGCGCAGATCGAAGCAATCCTGAACTCTCGACCCCTGACACCCATCAGATTTCGAAGCTTTAACCCCTGGACATTTCTTAGTGCAAAGACCACTGACAGCGATTGCAGAACCAGACTTGGGAGCTATTCCGGACAATCGATTATCGGCATGGCAGAGAGTGCAGCAGTTCACTCAACAATTGTGGAAAAAGTGGTCGAGCCAATACCTATCGGACCTTCACAACAGAACAAAGTGGACCCGAAAAAGAGATAATCTAGCAGTGGGCACAATGGTTGTTCTGAAGGATGACAATATGCCCCCATTGAGATGGCAGTTAGCTAGAGTTTCCCAAATTCATCCAGGAGAAGACGGAAATGTGCGGGTAGTCACAGTTCGCACTAAGGATGGAAGCTACAGACGCGCAATTTCAAAGGTCTGTATACTGCCTATAAAAGACAATATTCCAACGGCTGATGGGGAGAACTAGGACTCCTCCAACGGCGGAGGTCGAGAGGCCTCCGCAACCCCAGTTAAGTTATGCGAATTTTTGAATTTCAAAAAGCTAATTGAAATTTTTTTCTCAGCGTTACTATACCTATTTTTGCTTCTCAAAGCACTTGACACTCGAAGCTTACTTTGCTCGTGTCCTCTATCAGCTGAAAAAAGGTAATATGTGTCGTTTCGGTGGTGGTCCAGATTGCATGAAGGGTGTTACTCATTTTATTAAGTCGGGTTGAGGTTTAAAACCACAACGGTGCCTTGCGCCAGCGCTGTCAACAGCGCCCTGTATCACGTGTCACTAAATCGTGAACTTCGTTTGATTTCTTCGAGAGGTCCCCAAGGAGCATGGAATATTGTCGGCCAGCCTATCTTTGTTGTCATCATCGGAAAATCAAACAGCTTCAGTCAGTTATCCAGCGAGTCATCAACGCCAACTGGCGTCAGCGGAGGCCATGGGGCCTCCATCCAGGGAAGTCGTTTCATGTTTCATAAATTCAAGTTAAAAAACACCCTCTCATCTTATTCAGTGTTTGTCGGATACCATCACCGGAGACATCAGTCCAACAACAGCGTGAAGCAGAACATTTCTACACAACCTCAACGGAGGCACAACAGTTGATCTATGCAGTGAACTCATCATACGAGAAGGTCCAGTCAGTCCACCTGAGTCCAGTTCAGTACACCAAGAAGCAGCCATCAGTAAACGAGTTTTGAAGCAGTAACAGCAGACAAAATATATGCCACTCTCAACCAATAAATCGAACATCGAGTAGAAAAGAACACTGCAATTGAAAGCTGAAACAAAAGTTTGAAATCCAGTGTATTTCAAGGCGGCCGGCTAATGTTGATTCTGTTACTTATCGAGAAACTTAATATCGAGCATCCCTAAGTGTGCTACCGAACAGCTGTGTTTGTTTACGTGAGTGTCTATTGTTTATAAAGTAAATAACAGCAATAGACAAAACAGCTGTTCAGTCTGCAGATAATTCGTCATTCTGCATTTCACAGTGTTCGCGAATAAACCACAATTTGAATTTTACGCAAGTGCGTTTGAACTTTGAAAAGTGTCCGAAAATTATTATCCGTGCGCGAACACTGATCGCTGATAAATCTTCCATTATAATATTGCCCTCTTCGTCAGAGTCGGTTATTTTTACAACCACGATGAAACTCTCTTCCACAATTATTCCTTGCGTACAATACGCATTTCCAGTCTATTTTTACGCTGCGAATTTTTTTCCCGGCAAATTAATTCCGAATGGCACCCATGCCTCCCCCTGGTTCATCGGGTTTACACAGGCTTTCAGTTACTGCGTCGTAGAATTTACTTTTTTCTCTCCCCCGTAGCACACGAGCCAGAAGTGAAATTGATTGTCCACAGCTTGGCCACCTGCAATTATTCGATTCGATGCGCACAAGCGGTGGGAAATTCATTCCGCACTATAGGTTTACATTTGTCCACTACGTAAACACAGGGGCTAATGGGCTGATAATATCCAGGAAAGATATTGGTACCCGTGGGTTCGTACAGTTCAGACCTGAGCATGATACCGACCGCATTGCGTCGCTGTTCAAACAATACGCAAGCGATGGTCCGATCCCTGTGGAGTTCAACGGCTGTCCACAATGAAAGTAGCTTTCTTCCCCTTGACTCACTCAAACATTTATTCTCGAGACGTTTTTCCCACGGTGACACATTTGCGATTTTTCTTTTTTCGCTTCCGGGATGCCGTCAGTCGTCGATTGTACCATTTTTTCCACCCCTCTGCGCTAAATTAATTAACTTGATTATGTCCTATTTGCCGAGAATCAACTTCAGTGCCATGTCGCAGTCACAATCTCTTATGGTTTCAGTCGAGCCTAGATTTTTTTGTTTGGAAAATCTCCCCCCTCACAGATGGAGCCAAATTTAGCACGCAATAAAGAAAGGACGGACGAAACGTGAAATTGGCTTTCCACTTATCGATTCCGTTCAGGGTGCGCATGTGTGAAGGGCGAACGTAAACGGTAAACTTTCGGCCTAGCGCTAACTAAATTTACCAATTAAACCCACCCGGAGAAGCTACCAACGCTGATAAAAGTTGTACTGCGAGAGGCGAAGAAATAGGGGGATAGTTAGTGGGGCGGTCCGATGGGACGAACGTCGTCTCATGTCAAAAGTTTCGATTGGTTCAGATCGTACCGTGGAGAGAGATATTTATATCAGATTCTAATTCCGTTTCGATTGATTTTGTGCAAAGCTCACCCCGTGAATCCGAGGGTTCGCTCTCGGGGCCCCAAAATTCCCTAGAAGGGTAATACCGCATATCACCCAAAAATAAAATAAAGCCTTTTCCATATTCATTCCATTACCACGTATTACTGAAAGGCACACACGAGTTCGTAGTTTACCCACGTTTTGGAATGCGTGAGGGAAAAGCCTCTCTGGGGGAAAAGATAGCCGCCACAAAAGACGCAGCAGCAGCACCGGGAGAAAGAACGCCTCCAAGTGCGAATAAAAAATCGATTTCTCTGTCAAGGTCGGTTCGATGGCACGCTTTAGTGTTCTCCCGAGTCTAACACTGACGCGCAGTCGAGCCCAGAGATGCCAGGTTCACGGAAACATCCGTAGATATACGTAGATTTAATTTCATGATCCACAGAAACAAAAATCTACGGGATTTAATATAATCTCTACAGATTAAGGTTAATGTTAACGGTTCTCTCCCTCTGTTCCTTCTTCTTTTTCGACTGTGAAATCCCAAAATCTCATCTGAAATTTAAATCTACATTGAAGAATCAAAATCTGGAACATAACATATGACAAAAATATAAAATTTTATTTAAAGGTCTGAATTCGGGATACAAAATTCGAATGCAAATACGACAAATCTAAAATTTGAATATCGATTCCAAAATCTAAATCTTGTATTTGGACCTTGAATCACAAATTGAAGTTACATGCAGAAATACATACAGAAACCATAACTAGAGTTGGAATTCAAGGAGGAAACCATTGAAAATCAGAGTATTCGATTTTTTAATTTTTACATTTTTGGGTAGTTTATAGCATTAAAAATGTACACGACCCAAAAACGTAAAGTAACTAGTTTGTGAATAATTTTCTTCTTCATTACAACGCATCGCAATTGCGTTTATTTCGGCATCTTTTTTGGAACATTTAAACATGTAAATCCAAAATTGACAATATAGATTCTGAATTCCGAGTGTGTAAATTCCGAAATCTGAAACTGAGTATCTTAAGAAGGAATCGTGTATGAGAATTCGCATTAAGAGAATCGAGAACGGGAACAAGAACAGATCTGAAGTCTCAAGCTTAGAATCCAACGCTGGGTTCCAGATCTGAATATTAAGTTTCGATTCTTTCTTCTGAGATTTTAATCAGAAACTAAAATGATAGATTCGAGATCTGATTCTAGATTCGCTGAATTCTGATATCTGGAATCTAAATTTAAATTCAGAGTATGAAAATTGTACCTGAATCTAGAATATGTGTTCGTGGAATCGGAATTCCGAGTCTCAAGTCTGGATCGTGAATCAAATTTGTATCTGAAATTGTTTTTCATAAACCAATATAATTATAATACATTCATGTATTATTTTTTGTATGCTTACCAGTACTCAGTACTCAGTACTTCAATTGTTTTTTCTTTTATTTACATTTTCCCTCTCATTTTATGGATCCCATTAACAGAAATATTATTTTTCACTGGGGTCCATGTATTTTTGTTCTTCATGTTTTTGTTCACTCACCTCGTTTCTAGATGTTTGTGTCCGGTTTTCCTTTTTTTATTAATTGAAGCCCAACTGTAGGATTCTAAAATAAGAGTATCATCGAAATGGGGGTGAGTAGAGGGCAAAAAAAATTAAAAAATTAAATAAAAAAAGTTGAAACAAGACGGTCAGTGGAAAGTATTGGATACATGTTTATTCTATTCCTAAAGAATGTATCACGTCTATAAGCGGAAATCAAATCTCGCTTGTGAAAATGTAAAAAATCGTTTAACAGGTTGCGGAGATATGGGATTAGCACTGGAGTGGCGGAAATAGACCGACAAAAATTAAGCGAAAAAGACAAAAAAAACTCATTAGCTAGTTAGCATGGCATAGCAAAACCATTTATCCATAATTTAAAAAAAAGGGTTTGATTACTGAAATGCCAGTTTTTTTTTTCAAGGAGTTCGGGTTGAGCAACGAAGCAAACTAGACGTGTTTGCTCGCGCTCTGTCTCTGCGAGTGTCGGTGCTAGTTTTCTACGACGAAAAAGTGTTTACTTCACGAAATTGTATATTTCATAATTCAGTGCGTTACAATGCAGGGAAATAGATTTCCTAAAGAATTGCTGTAGAAATCATAACGAAAATTAAATTGTTCCCCGAAGTTTTTCTCTTATGAATTGTAGCGTTACCTGTGTTACCTGTGTAAACACCGTATTCGTGCGGTGTTTTTTTTTCTTACTCGTCGCGTGTGTATGCTGTGGAAAAAACTTTTGCACCCCATACTTGAACCATGTTTTATTATGTGGCCAGTAAAAACAACTCTCTCGCACTAGCGAAGTGTGTGTATGTGCAAGTGTATATATTTATTGGTTGCATAGCATTGAGTGAGAACATTTCTACATCGTTGTAGAAGTTGATCGTAGTGTTTGCATTCACCCATCACACGATATGTATGACAGCGGCATTTGCTCGGTTTATTTTGTCGCGTTCGGTGTGCGCTCTTGTCTCCATCTTCTATCGCGGAAATTGTATATGTGGCTGTGCCGTATCGATTTTATCACTGAGGAATGAAGAATCGCCAATTGCCAGCCCGCGCGAGGTTTACTTCCGTTTCATTATTCCATCCTCTTTTTCATACCCTTAGAAAAATCCTCGGTCGAAAACTACTAAATACATTTGGTAATGCAAAATTAGTAGAATGTACAAATTTTTTGTACATATTGTTAACAAACCCGCATCCCTACCAGAGATTAGTATATTTTACTCGATAACATTAGTAAGCTTGGATATTGTCATATCTGAAAACTGGTGAGAAAAGCGCGTATTAACCATTTTCATTGTTCCCAATACGGAGGTATAATAAGGATATAATTCTGATACGTGCATTTTCGGCGAGAAAATGTAGCCGATATTGGGCTTCCGAATCATGGTTCTGCTTGACATATGTGTTTATTAGTACGGTCGAAAATGACTATAGATTGGTAGTATTTACCAAAAAATTCGTTATATTTACTAATTATTTCTCTCAGTGTATGCATACGAGTGTTTTTGTGTTTAGTGCATGATGTAATATGCTAGAAGGAATGTGTTTTTCTGGACTGACAGCTTTCCCGGAGAGAATATGACAATGAGAATTGGAGAACACACAGGGTGTGTCATACTATGATAAAATTTGAAATTTAAATTTAAAATCATAAATCATACATACATATATATATATATGTATGTGTATATGTGTGTGTGTATATATATATATATATATATTATATATATATATATATATATATATATATATATATATATATATATATATATATATATATATATATATATATATATATATATATATATATATATATATATATATATATATATATATATATATATATATATATATATATATATATATATATATATATATATATATATATATATATATATATATATATATATAAATCTTCTTCTTCTTGTATGGCGTGCTCTAGAATACGCGTGACCACACAGTCTGAGGAAATTTCTTTGACGAAAAATCCTCCGGCCAGAACGGGAATCGGGAAAACTAATATTTTGTACATATGTGCAATTCCCAGGGAAATTATAATTCGCCTTACGGACCTCAAACATCGGGTTCTAAAATTATAATTCCGGAAGAAACCCCCCTCCGTTGTTACCACTCGTAACAGCATATATATGTGTGTATATGTATATGTATGTGTATATGTATATGTATGTGTATATGTAAATATTATGTAAACTGGAATGTATATATAAATAAATATTCTTCCTTCAGAAAATCGACCACTCGAACCAACAATAATCCAGAGAATGAATTGAATTTGTGGCACACGTATTAAACATGAAAAATATACATTCGTTCATGACTCTCATTTTACCATAGACTTAACTTACATTTTACACTTCTTTCCTTCTTGTTCTCTCCCGGTTTCCCTTTTTACCATGGAGAGAGAATACAAAGATTGTCAGCTATGTCAAGTCAAAACTATGTAACAGATGATCCGATTTAACGAAAGCTCCAATGAATTCGAAACACTAGAATTTCCAATGTCGTTCATATTCTTCCAAAACTGTCCGATCAATGCTCTCTTCCACAATATGGTTCACGGAATATATCGCCGGTTCGTTTGATTTTGGATGGATTCTCTCGGTGGCCTTCTCGGGTTGCCCGCGGATGGAGGAATCCAATCCCGACGACGTGGAGATGTCTTTTCGTGGGCCTGAGGGGATGACCGGGAGAGCTCCTCCAGGACCAATTGAAACGACGAAAAAGCATACGCGCAGTAAATAATGGAATATATTGTCAGGACGATTTATCTAGAAGTATTTTCTCGGTGACCTTGGTGACCTCGGTTGGCTTGGAGGAATTCTCTCGGTTACCTTTTTAGGTTTCTCACAGTTAAATCTCCGCCGGAGTGATTGAATTTCGATAAAAAGTACGTGCGATGAATACTAGAAAAAAAGCCGGTCCAATCTATTTTACAGGTTTTCCTTCTCAGGATTCCATAATCTCTGCCGCGTATTGTAACACATGCGGTTTTCGGATTTTTGTTTCGTCGAGTGGTCGATAGTTCGCGTTCACATAATCACATCACTTACCTCAGTGAATCCTGATTTTTACCTCTCCCTACTAACAACTATCCCTCCCATGATAAACGCTAGGGAACCACGCTATAGAAGCGACCCTTCTTGCCTTCGGGTGGCGAATATCATACTAACATTCCTTCCCTTCCCCTGGTGACTGTAAGGACGTGGCCGGCGTCGTTATTGACCATTTAAAGCTCGAATCACCGAAAATTGCGCAACGAGAATGATTTGCTAGTCCCAAGCGTCATTCTGTGTGTTCTTTGTGCAATTTGGTTGGTTCAGGTCAATCACGGAGAGCAACTACGAAGTGTACAGTCTACCCAAGCTCAAGCTCAAGCTCAAGCTGAAATGCCAGTTTTTTTTCAAATTAAATTAATATTTACTCATAACATTAATTTATGAACAGTACAGTACAGTATTATGATGAATAAATAATACATTTTCGGAAGCTGATGATGACAATCAATCACGCTTTGCATCGTAAACCAGGCTAATTTCAGAGAACAGCAAGAAACTAAAACATAAACTCTAACAACCTTTGCCTGCTCAGATTTTAATGACCACCAAATTCAGTTTTGTCTTTTTTGTTCAATTTACAGGACTTGAAGACGACGAATCTCCGAAGATTCGTCGCAAGATATTTTCTGTATTCCAATAACATTATCAGCAAGACTGTTTACGTTTCAAGAACTCCTAAATAGTCTGACTTGATCCTCGAGTCTAAAAAGGTTGCAATTAAGTAATTCTGATCTTCTCATAAGTAGTTTAATCCTTATCAGAAAAAAAACCCTGTTGAAGATTACTTGCAGAAAACTGGAATCTCTATTGAAGGATATCCATGGAAACGGGAATTTTTTCATAGTTCATTATTTTTATGTAAAAATGTGTTTATTTCTGCTGAAATGTAATCCTATATTCGCTTCATGCACAAATGAAGTGTCGTCCAGTTTCGTAATAGCAAATAAAAAACCGAATATCCGACTGCCGGATATCATGCCTTGAAGCTATTCGGTATCCTGCCAAACTACTATCCGTTTCATCACTGATTGATACCAATTTCACTTCAATTTTTTCAGACCTTTTCTTGTACCTAAAACTGATCATTTTTGTCTACAAAAATTATCTTAAATGGGCACAAGAAAGGTTTATAAATACTGCTGGGTGATAGAAAATTAGTAATCATGAACAGTTTTGCATCAATCGAAGATTATTTTTTTTTGTTTGCTTCGTTATAACGTGACGAGAAAAAAAAATAAAGTTGCCTTAGATCGAGGTATAACAGCACTGTAAAAGTTGTGTCACGTGAACCAACTTGTTATAATAATGAGTAATATTTTAGTAGAAAATATTATTGTTGTAATTTATTTTAATAATTATTTACTACACTTGATATTTACCAGTGGCGTCTTATCCGCCGGTTCATGTGTTCATAGGACAGGTAGACAATCTCAGAATTTTTATTTTTAAATATTATTTTTTTCACATTTGAAGCTACGATGAGAAATTTTCAAAGGCAAATTATTTGTAATTTCCATATTATCTTGAATATCATTATTTTCTTTTTTGTTTGGGTGAAACTTCTCCACCGTGAAGAATGTAATCTGATGGTTACTCTTAACTACACCACACAACTCGCACGCAACACAACATAACACTACGCAATAATCAGTCATAACTACCGGGTTCAAACCTTTTATCTGAACCCACTGTCACTCATACACCTTTCTGCATCTTCAAGTGCGACAGGGCAAACGCAGCCAGCTATGTATGAAGCGATCACTACTACTAATACGCCACTTTGCCTAAAAATGACATTTGAGGTTGAGAGTTTTCTGCTGAACGAATCCGATGGAAACGATAGCAAACACACACACACACCATTGTTGATTGAACAGGTAGCTCACTTGGTCACGCGTCGCCTCTGATATTTACTGAATTTTATCCGTAATTATTGTCGAAAAAATTATGTCAAGTCTACACACTTAACCAGCCGCAATGTATTTGAATTGGTATGAGTTTTATATAAATAAGATAAAGATAAAAATTTTAAAGAAATTTGGCTATAAGGGGCGATGGTATGAGTTCACACTGGAAAAGGGTTTGCCAAAATAGTTTGAGAATCCATGCAGTAGACGGTTTGACTTTCGTTCGCAACTTCAAATCCTAAGGCTCAAAGTAATGATGAACCGCGCCAGTTTTCACGCCATCTGCTCGAAAGTGCTTATTTATTTTATGTCGGTGAAAATACCAATAACTTTTAATTACAACTGACATTTTTTGAAGCCGATGGTATGACAGTTTTAATTTGAATTAGAAGCACACCATCCTACGAGAATATTCTGAGACGGTGGAGTCTTGGAATTGACCCATCTGGTCATGGTAACCATTTGAAATTTCAAGAAATTTACGATAATGGACAAGTTCTAAGGCTAATATTTTTTGGAGGCGATAGAATGTCATTTTTTTTTCATTTGAATTGGAAGCTCACCATTTTACAAGAATATTTTGAGGTGGTGGAGTCTTGGAATTGACCCATCTGGTCATGGGAACCATTTGAAATTTCAAGAAATTTACGAAAATGGACAAGTCATAAGCTAATATTTTTTTGGAGGCGATGGTATGACAATTTTTTCATTTGAATTAGAAGGTCATCTTACGAGAATATTTTGAGATGGTAGAGTCTTGGAATTAACCCATCTGGTCATGGTAACCATTTGAAATTTCAAGAAATTTACGATAATGGACAAGTTCTAAGGCTAATATTTTTTGGAGGCGATAGAATGTCATTTTTTTTTCATTTGAATTGGAAGCTCACCATTTTACAAGAATATTTTGAGGTGGTGGAGTCTTGGAATTGACCCATCTGGTCATGGGAACCATTTGAAATTTCAAGAAATTTACGAAAATGGACAAGTCATAAGCTAATATTTTTTTGGAGGCGATGGTATGACAATTTTTTCATTTGAATTATAAGGTCACCATCTTACGAGAATATTTTGAGATGGTAGAGTCTTGGAATTAACCCATCTGGTCATGGGAACCATTTGAAAGGGCCTGGCCGGGTAAGGTAGTAAAAAGTGCCCCCAAACCAAATCACCAGCTGTATGGAAAATATTGTATAGTGTACTAAATAAAACATTTTGGCAGTAGTACCATATATTTGAGTCCTTATACGGTACACCATAGGATCTATGGTGAAAAATGCACCTTTTCGTTTTTTTCACGCCATTCTCAATAGCTTTGAGACAAAAATATAAAAAAATACTGAAAGTACATCTTACTTAGGCGTATCGATCAATATTTTCAAACAATTTTTTCATCAGAAAACACACACTAAAAAAATTCAAGATGGGTGGTGTGCTACCAATTCAAATGAAAAAATTGACATTCTATCGCCTCCAAAAAATATTAGCCTTAGGACTTGTCCATTTTCGTAAATTTCTCGAAATTTCAAATGGTTCCCATGACCAGATGGGTCGATTCCACGACTTCACCTCAAAATATTCCCGCAAGATGGCGAGCTTCTAATTCAAATGAAAAAATTGTCATTCCATCGCCTCCAAAAAATATTAGCCTTAGGACTTGTCCATTTTCGTAAATTTCTTCAGATGGGTCAATTCCAGGACTTCACCATCTCAGAATATTCTCGTAGGATGGTGTCCTTCTAATTCAAATGAAAAAACTGTCATCCCAACGGCTACAAAAAATGTCAGTTGTAATTAAAAGTTATTGGTATCTTCACCGACATATATATTTTTGCATCAGCAGTACAGATTACATACTGCTGTCTTTATGCGTTGTCAATTGTTTGTTTTTATGCGTATCATAGTGTTTGATTTGGTTTATAATAAATGTAAAATAACAATTTTGGTTAAAAAATCTATAATCACATGATCAAATGTGTGTAAACTACCTAGAGGCAAATGAATTTTGAGGTTCGTGACGCATATTCAGCGCAGTGAGTGCATTGAAGCGAAGACATAAATTTCAGCATATGGTCAGCTAGTATATTGTTCTCGCGAGGACTAATACAAGTCATGGATCAACTATCTACAGCTTATTTAACAAAATAAAACAAATCATGGGTCATTTAAAGCCATAAAAAATCTTCTACAAAGCAGAATCTGAAATTTGGTTGAATTCTAAAATAATATCCGAATGAAGAAGCGAACTTAATGAAATTATTCCATGGTCCACAATGGGGTCGTGTACTGGACATAACCCACTTTAAAAAACGTTTTTTACATTACTCACATTCAAAAAGTATAGACGATCCCATTTAAGACTTCTTTATTATTCAACTCAGTTCCATTTTTATTTAGTTCAGTTACATTCACCTTAAAGAAATCCATGGTAACCTTGACCCATTTGTAGTATTCTTGCTTGAAGATTTAGCTGTCCAGTTGATTTTGATTTGATTATTGATTTTTTTTTATCCCATTTATTTATTTAAGGCTCATTAGCATTTTAGCTGTAACAAAGCCGAATTCTAATCGTATACATGTCACATGGTTATCATATCTATAATTAGCACATTACACAGTGGCCATTCGCCAGTATTTATTCCATACCATTACATATGGTACATTCACACAGTAGCCACTTAGGCGTAAGAGTATTCTTTCTGTTCTCCCGTTATCCAGTTGGACCACCGGACAGCGGAGACAGTTGATTGATCATTGTTGAGTTATTTAGAGAACAGCAGCCCGATGTGTCTTGCAGAGCAGAGCAGTTGTATGGATGAAGCTATCTTATTTCGACCGTGGATCGATCTCCATCGCTGATGATTGTTGCGTGGACGTAGCTATTCTGTAACAACACAAAGATGGTCAATGAGGGCCCTGAGTTTTGAACTCACGATCGATCGCTTACTAAGCGAACGCGCAACCAATGTGGCTACGGAGACCCCCTTGATTATTGATGATTCAAATGAAAGTCAAAATATGATCGAGTGATTCAATAGTAACAAAGTTCGTCAAAACTGATCGGAAATCCAATCGGGTAAACAAAATGGTTGAACTAAAGATGAGGTCAGGCAGCGGTTCAGCCTAAATTTAATCGATGGCATCAACAAATCAAAGGGAGTAGCAAGCTCCGGTAAACATAAAAACGTTGTTAAAAATCCGCCGGTCTAAAATTTAGCCAAGCAAAAATATTAGTAAAATGACGCAGAAACTTTCCAGTCCAATTCGACCATATTTCATAGCGAAATATTCAATGTTTTGGTTCATATCGAATAGTTAGAGTTCGTCAATTGATCAAAGTTTCACTGTTTTCAGTTTTCATTTATCAAAAAATAAATAAACAGGCGTTGTCGCCTTTGTAAAAATCCGTGAATCCGAAAAGAGTCTAGTTTGCACGCAAAAAAAAATCTGGCATCTCAGGTAATCGAGGCTCGTGTGTACCACACATTCCGTTCGTGTCTTCCAGTCAATCTATGACTAGGGTGAAACGCAAACACGGCACAACGGTAAATATCCGGAAAATTCACGCAATACCGTTGGCACATATTGAATAGCTCAATGATACCCTTCTGACGTCTGATAGAGCTGATGGAGTCTAGTGGATTGTCTCGCTAGTTTACGTGTCACGACAATCGCGCGCCCGCAGGGTCGGACACCAGAAAATGAGTTCTCTCCGTGTCTCGTTCATAGTTGGCAGTGTGTTAGCTCATCGTCAATATTGGGGGTTGGGGGTTCAAATGACGACGCCGATTATGATGGAACCGCCAGACAAATATTTCAACCGTGTGTAACCATCCAGCCCCAGCAGTGATGGGTGAAAATTGGAACACTGATTATGGCCGTATCATAAATCACGCGCAAATGATGAGGGAATGGTGGTTGAATAAACGCATGTTTAGCGCAAAGCTAGATTGATGCAATTTTTTTTTGGGGAAACGGATGCCGCAAACAAATCATCTGTGCAACGCGTGTAAACGCAAACACTTTATGCGTTGTTTGAAACACGCAAAATAATGACGAAAGTCATGTTAAGGACACCCTTCGCGCGTCGGTGCTTACGGGTGCTAGAGACTGTAAACAACCGAACCAGAGAGCAGCTCTTGCCTCGCGCAGCGCATGATCAGTTCAGTCACCTTATGTTCATTTGGTGGTGGGAAAAATCTCCAAGAGTTCATTCTTTCGTTTCATGCCTTCGCTGAGCTTACGTTTAATGAAATCCATCGAAACGTGGTGGTGTCGGTGGCACAGCTGGCAGACAACATGGATTTTTATGTTTTTCGTGGCTGGACACAATACTACACTGTTGGGCTTGAGCTCTCCATTTGTGGCGTTGCCGATATCATTCAATCCTATTATTGTATGAGTTCACTTCCATTTTGGCAGCACTACATTCTTCAGCGAGTTAAATATTAATCTACGTTATAGCTGATAGTGATTCCATTACCGAATTGGAATGTGAACTGAACCTATGTTCGGCAGTATAAAGCAATAATTCATTGCTTCGCGTGATTGATTCGAGCATAGTGAATTTTTACATTTACACCCAAGATGTTAGATTACTTCCATCAAAAGAATACGACTTGTGTTAACGACACCTCGCTCTGACCTATACCAAATGTACTCATATGTAAATAAGATTCGATGAGACAGATGGCGTAACAATTCAGTCTGGTAGGAAAATTTTACAAATACAACATTATATTGAACTGGAGCTTGGGTAGAAGGTAGACCTTTTTTTTATCAATTCGTTTATTTTTACAGGCTCAGTTACTTAAGTTTAAAGGAGCCGAATTCTTAAATATAATTTTGAAACTATATATATAAACAATTTTCTTACATCTATGGTTAGTAAGGTGGAAAACCGATTACTCGCGGTGTACTCGAGTTTAGGAGGGTGACATATTTTTAGGAGAAGGATGGGATATAAGGAAATTGTAACAATGTTGATGAACACTCATTTCATAAATCTATTCGTATATCTATAGTGTATTTACATTTCAACTTATTCTACTATTTATAGCAAGGGGACGAATTACCCGCAAAGGAAGAAAAGGAGGGTATAAGGATGTAGGGACAATCACACACGAAGATCTATAGCTTTAAGGAAAACATATATATGGGACATGTAATCAAGGTCTAACCGAGCCAACACAACTCTGACCGGCACATTGGACTGTCTTCCTCGGGCCCGAAGGGAGTAAGGTAGACCTTGATGTTGCTCTTTGTGATTGATATAAACCCGCGAAAATTCATAAATTACACACTAAATGGTGCTTCGGGATAACGAATCCATTCTGCAAGATGAAAGTTTCAGTGATTTAAACTTTCAATGGTCTGTAACGACGTCGGCCACCTCCTTACCATCAACAAGAGAAGAAAAGAAAGGTTAGTATGATGAATATTCGGGGTTGGAGGTGTCGCTTATCCCCTGTAATTATTATGGAAGGCATAATTGTTACTGGGGATGAGCAAGAATCATGATTTACTGCGGGAAGTTATTCAATACTGATTGGTTAGAAGATTATCCCAGAGCAAATAGCCTAGAGAGAACTCCAACATTCGTGGACATCATGAATGTTTTGTTTTCATTTGAATAAAAATGTTGCTGAATCATACCAATCACTTTGAGAAGACTGATGGCTTTTGATAAACAGAATGTAAAAATACAGAATGTAAAAATACATGTAATAAAAATCTTTTTTTAATTATCCCCTTAGCGTTTGGAAGGGCATATGTAAATACAATACATATTAACAACGAACAAACAATATTTCGCAGACGAGTCACGAGGAAGGAGTTTATCTTATCTAGTACAATGTTTTACTGATTATTCGATTTTCATACATGTGAAACACATGTTCGAATGGCTTCCCATCACTGAACATCGCATATCGGAAACAAACCCCCCATTCCCCGTTCACAGTGACGATTTTCAAAGCGTAGCTTTCGATTCAATAATGTAGAAAGGTTTGATCTCTTCGAGAATTTATTTGTGATGCCAGAGGCGTGTGGGTGGCGAAATACGACCCTCAGAAGAAATAAAACCACTCAAGAGAAGTTAAACGGGAAAAAGTCTTTATAATCGTGAAGTGAATCAATAATGGGTTCGAGGGTTAGTTGTGGTTGGAAAATACGACACAAAGGTAGAATGTTTGAATGATTGAGAATATCATAAAATTTGGTCGTCGGTGCCGATTTGATTTTATTACATAAGAAACGCTTCTCTTTATTTTCATATTTATATCATTTGTTTATAGTACACAAATTGTATAACATCGTTGAAGCGAAAGTTCATTTCTTTTCAAACAAAGTATATCAAATTATTTTTTTTAATTGAAAGATGTCAATACTTTGTTTGAAAATAAATGAACTTTCACTTCTCCTCGACCAACGAATATCAGACATGAAGGAGCTCGGAAGTAGAAACTGTACGGATAAGGCATAATTTTTTTTATGTATTATCTATTTTCTATTTATAATCTATTTTCCTCCCCAAACAGACAGCATTAATTTTGTGTTGCTTAGGACAATTTTGAACTATTTTCACTGCGAGCGGATTTTGATGATTTACATATCGAACGAATCGGAATTTGATTTGTTTGGTATTCATTACCATTCTCTAATCCGTGAATGGTTTTGAAAAAACTGTGGCCAGTTGTACATTGTTCCCGCGAGGGCAAGAATGTATCATGAATTAACCATCTCCAACTGATTCTAATAAACCATACAAACCATCGTCCCTTTTCAGGGCCAGGGTTTTTTTTCTCTATTATAGTGAGTTTCATCACAATTTAGCTGGTTCATCACTTTTACTTCCGTTTTTGGAAGAATGTCGAAAGTGAGAGTTGAACTCGTGACCTTTAGCGTGAGAGGTCCGCCAAATCAACTCCACCCATCAAATTAATTCTACCATCAGATTAATTCTACTTAATTCTAAAAAGACTCTAAAAATGTTTTGATTCCATCTTCAACGGGTATAATGGATAAAACCTTCATCATCAAGCACAATATTTTGCTATCTTATTCGCTAATCCTTATTTTAGACAGGACTCCATTTTAATTTTTAAATGGGAGATTCTAGCAAAACAATATTCTATTTGGAACATATCAAGACACGAACATATCAAGACACGGGATGAGTGGCGTAAAATTGTATTGAGAATATTGAAAAATTTGTTGACTCACTACCGAACTGAATTTATGACAGAAAATTATGAAGCTCGGTATCCGAAACAAGATCGCATTGTTGACATAGGATTACGTACTATTATCGATAACATGATGCATTTTTGTGAGAAAATGTGAAAAACGCCTGGAAACACAAACTTCTGAGTTTGTTACTTTCATTTTTTTTATTTACTTTCATTAATTTCAATGTTTCACAACTGTATCTGTCTATCAGTTTTTTTAAAAGTTTTTAAATTTTTTGATTTTTCGGTTTTTCAGTTTTTCAATTTTTTTGTTAATTTTCAGGTTTCAGTTTTTTAGTTTTCAGTGTTCAGTTTTAATTTTTTTTAGTTTTTCAATCTTACGGTTTTTTAGTTTTTCATATTTTTAATTTTCCAATCTAGGATTGGGTGATCCTTAGAAAAAGATTGTCTTAACGGAACGGCGTAGGTATCGATTCACTGATTAAATCGGTACCAGAGAATCGATCTTTGGTGAATCGGTCTTTGAAAAATCGAATGGGTTTTTTTCAAATTTATTTACTTATTCTATATCAGTGTTGTCTTTCTTTTAAATAAGGAATAAACATTTTATATTTCTACTCAAACATGAAACGCATTTTATTTAGAATTTTCAGCATGAAGGACACAACCAAAACATGATAGCCCAGAAAATTGTATTTCCATCTTGTACCGTCATGGAACTATTCAATTTAATAAATTAATTGAAACTTATTATTACAAATTAAATAACTGATATATTCATCCAGAACTCCGCTGGCAATATCCCCATAAAATACCGTGTTATACTTCTGGCATTTATTCAAAATCTTGATAGTCGTCCCAGTTCTAGGAAAGAGCACTTGAGCTGGACCTGATGTCACCATTCAATTCCATAACATTTTTCACTGTCAGCCTAGTGAATGTGATGGTGTAAATATAACTTGTAATCATTTGTTTAGTAATTATTAGGTGTATAGGTTGTTTTTGGTGAGATTCAAAAAATATTCACTGAAAAAAAACAAATTTACAAAAAAAATAGTACTATCAAAAAAATCGGAAAGATCGATCCAAAAAATCGTAAAACCGAGAGGAGAAGATCGATCTTCTAAATATTGATCCAATTTTTCAATAATTTAAGAGTTTTGGTCTTTCAGTTTTTTCGGTTTCCTGATTTTCAATTTTCAGTTTTCAGGTTTCGGTTTTTCAAAATTTCAACTTTCAGTTTGCACGTTCCAGTTTCTCAGTTACCATGCATTTTTGAGAGAAAATTTAAAAAAACGCCCAAAACCACAAACTTTTAAGTTTGTTAATTCTGAATTTTCCATTCACTAATTTCAATGTTCCACAACTGTGTTTGTTTACCAGGTTTTTAGTTCTTCAGTTTTTCAATTTCTGGGTTCTTTGGTTTTTCAGATTCTAGATTTTCAATTACAGTCTTCAGGTTTCAGTTTTTAAGTTTTTCAGTTTTCATTTTTTCAATTTCACAGTTTTTCAAACTTACGGGTTTTTAGTGTTTCAGGTTCAGCACTTTTAATTTTTTCAATCTTTCAGTATTTTTTCGGTTTTTTAGTTTCTCAGATTTCCAATATTCAGTTTTTCAGTTTTTCGGAAACCAATTATTGGTTTTTTGCTTATTATTTTTTTTTTATTTTTTTAGTTTTTCAGTTTTTTAATTATTGCAGTTGTTTTTCAGTTTTTCAGCTTTAAAATTTTTCAGTTTTCAGTTTTTCAGTGTTTCATTTATTCGGTTATTGCAGTTGTTTTCCAATTTTTAGTTTCCTGTTTTTCTGTTTTTCAGCTTTCAGTTTTTCAATTTTCTGGTTTTAGTTTGTTTTTTTTTTATTTCTGTATTATAGTGACCTTCAACACTTTTGGCTGGTTCGTCACTTTTACCTTCCATTTCGGAAGAATGTCGAGAGTGAGAATTGACCTTGTGACCCTTAGCGAGAGAGGATGTTACCGCTACGCCAGATCGCCTCCACAGAAAATTCATTTAAAAAAACGCATAAAAGCACAAACTTTTAAGTTTGTTACTTCTAAATTTTCCATTTACATTGAATTTCAATGTTCCACAACTGTGTCAGTTTTTTAGTTTTCAGTTTTTCAACTTTTGGGTTTTTTTTTGGTTTTTCTGATTTTTAGATTTTCAATTTTCAGTCTTCAGGTTTGAGTTTTTCAGTTTTTCAGTTTTAATTTTTTCACTTACGGGTTTTAGTGTTTCAGACTTTAAGATTTTATTTTTTCAGTTTTCAGTCTTTCAGTATTTTTTCGGTGTTTTAGTTTTTCAGATTTCTAATCTGTTTTAATTTTTTCACTTACGGGTTTTAGTGTTTCAGACTTCAAGATTTTTTTCAGTTATCAGTCTTTCAGTATTTTTTCGGTGTTTTAGTTTTTCAGATTTCTAATTTTCAGTTCTTCAGTGTTTCTGTTTTTTTAGTTTTTTATTTTTCAGATTTTCAGTTTTTCAATTATTGTTTTTCAGTTTTCCAGCTTTTCAATTTTTCAGTTTTTCAAAGTTTTGCTCGTCTGTTTGTCTGTTTGTCTGT